>NC_047120.1:24347089-24454589 GCF_902500255.1 Thalassophryne amazonica | reverse complement strand
GGCACTTGTGCACGCGTGTACTACCGAAAAAAAGACTGTGTACATCCTCAGTGCAGCGAATAAAAAAATCATGTCAGAAATGAGTCCAGGTTTTCATTCCAACTTCCTGCCAACAGCCTCCAGACAGCACAGTGGATTTGTTTTGTGTGGGCACGAGGACGTGTGAGAGGACTTGCGCGTGCGTGTGTGTGTGCACACAGAGTGCAATGGTACCAAATGTATGGAACCAAATTTGCAAATGGAACCAAGCTGCACTCTAAATTCAATGCAACACAAATGGGATGAATTAACCCATGTCATGTGACATACAAATCACCAATCAAATAACAAGGATCCACTCAGCTGTTGTAAAATAATTACTTTAAACATCAGTTTGCATCGTTTAGAATAATATTGTCTAAGTTGGGCATTTTTCTTTCATAAATGACCCTTAATCGTTATGGTTAATTGTAGCAGTTGACAGATATTTTTCCGGTTATTGGACGATCAGTTCATTGACAGATCATCTCAGGATTTTATGACTGTAAAATTACATACGTATTTTCTCAATTTTCCTAAAGGCCATATTTGGAAGAGCCACGCAGTGTGACTGTACAGAAAGGAGCAGAACCGCTTGGAATCTCCATCGTGAGCGGTGAGACTGGAGGAGTGTTTGTGTCCAAAGTCACAGCAGGCAGCATTGCACACCAAGCTCATTTGGAGTATGGGGACCAACTCCTAGAGGTACAGCTGCTGTCACCCTTCGCCTCAGTGCCGACCACACCGTTAAGGCCATAACTAATGAGACAGTGACATGCATTTCATTATTATGATGTGAACTACAAATTCACCACAATCATTTAAATTAAATCACCATTTTAATATTATATTGCATATCCTTTGCAGACAGTGGGCCCCATTTTGACAGCAGATCCACAGTTGGCTGTCGGAGCACACTGTGGTTTATAAGCAGCTGCAAAGTTTATCATGATCAAATATATCGGCTCACCAAACACCTCTGTCTGGCTTTGTGATCCTAAAACTCTGTGACTTTAGCCCACCTGGCTGTAGAACAGCTGTGCAGCTAATTGTTAAGTTACATCTGAGCTCTGAAAATTGAACGTCTGCAAATGAAATGACTGAGTTATGCTGCTATAGACTTAGACTGCTGGGGGGTTCCCATGATGCACTGAGTGTTTCTTTCTCCTTTTGCTCTGTATGCACCACTCTGCATTTAATCATTAGTGATTGATCTCTGCTCCCCTCCACAGCATATCTTTTTCCTGATTTTCTCCCTCAGCACCGACCAGTCCCAGCAGAAGACTGCCCCTCCCTGAGCCTGGTTCTGCTGGAGGTTTCTTCCTGTTAAAAGGGAGTTTTTCCTTCCCACTGTCGCCAAGTGCTTGCTCACAGGGGGTCGTTTTGACCGTTGGGGTTTTTACGTAATTATTGTATGGCCTTGCCTTACAATATAAAGCGCCTTGGGGCAACTGTTTGTTGTGATTTGGCGCTATATAAATAAAATTGATTGATTGATTGAAGTCCTACAGCTTTGACTTGATATGGCCTTAAATACCCTTCACTTAAACCACATCTGGATTTTTTCATTTCACATCCCTCATAGTCAAAATGATGAAAATGCTGTAACTGTCCACTGAGTTATGGACTTAACTGTCTATGTAGTCATTTAATCGTAGTTGACAATTGGTGTACGTTATGGACCTTTACTGATGAATTATTGTTTCCAGTTCAATGGAATCAACCTTCGGAATGCCAACGAGCAGCAGGCTCGACTGGTGATCGGGCAGCAGTGCGACACAGTCACCATTTTGGCTCAGTATAATCCTCACATGGTTCAACTGGGAAACCACTCGCATTCAGGGTAAGGAGGAGAGTCAACAACACAAAGACTGAAGGGGAAAGATTTTGTGCATTTTTGAAAATCTATCACTTGAGTGCAGATTTATTACATCTGTAATGAGGGTTTTTTTTTAATCCACATTTGTTTGTTTGTTAGCAGAATTGCTCAAAAACTGATGAATCAGTTTTAAATAATACATTGTTTGAGGGGTCTAAGGCTTAATCCATTAGATTTGAGTACCAAGTTAATCAAAGAGCAGACCCTGAGGTTTGGATCTGGATAAAGGTGGAGATCAAAGGATGACAATCAGGATCAAATATTAGATTAGGGCCCAAAGGTTAGCAATTGACCAGAGATTAGCTTCAGCATCATAGGTCTTCAATCGTGAGCAAATATCATATTCAGGCTCGCAGTTGAGTGGTTGGGATCAAAGGGTATAAACATGACCAAAGTTAGGAGGAACAAGGATTAGGATCACAGGCCATCACTCAGAATCAGATGTGAGCAGTCAGGAAGATGGATAGCTTTGTAGAGATTTGTATAGATTAGAGTTTGGTTTGAGGTTTAAACCAACCTACATTAGAGCAGGTGGATCTGTGGGTTAGGAGTTGGACTACCACTATTCAATTCCAGGTGTGCACTTCACTACTTATCTGTTCTTGGACAAGCTTTTCATCTGCATTTTCCCAGTCTACCCTGCTTTAAATGGGTACTCGCATTGGCTGAGGAAGGAACCCTCAATAGACTGGTGTCCCATCCAGGGCTAGACGTAGACTCACTTGACACAACAGTAAATTACTGTGGATCCTTTCAAGTTTGACTGTGTATTTGTCCATGGGTTTTTCCTGCAGGTACAATTATAATGGCTCTCTTCTACTGTAATGGATGTGTAAAAATAGCACAGTCACCAGTGGGCCTCAGGGACTATATCGGTTAATACTTTGTTCTTAAATTAAGGGGATTATGGGGCCTTGGCAGAGATTTGATTTCTGTAAAGTGCCTTCCTATTTGTCAATGTAAGTGCGGCAAATTTGTATGACCTGTGCACATGAGTACATCACACGAGTCCACAAGAAAATACAGCTGTGATAAAAGAAGGGAGTTCAAATGAGATTATCATCGGCAAACGAATATGCTGAACATGGAAGAAATATGCAGAACATAAGTGGCATGTGACATTGTCTCTTAAAAACTACACAGAAATAATGCATTAAGTGTAACAAAGGTGCCAAATTCCACCCCCTCCCCTCCAATCCTCAGTTCTCGGGTAGAGTCAGTCATCAGCCATGCAACCCCTCAAGACAGTGGTGCCACCACCCTGGACCATCACTCCGTCATCAACATAGTGAGCGAACACAACCACAGCACTGTGACGTCATCGCCCAACCAGAACACACCTTCAACCAGCCCTCACAGCCCATTCAGGTGGGAGTGGCAGCTCTCCTGACACTCACATAGTTCTTTTCTGCTCATGTCTCTAATGTTCTCTCTCATTGTTCTGGTAATAAAGCAAACCTGACTGTGAAGCCTTTCTGCAGGCTGCCTGGTTCAGGTTTCTGCAGGGCTGCAGAACCTCGGCTGGTGAGGCTGACGAAGATCCAGGTCGAGCTGGGAGTTCAGATCTGTGGTGGAAACCTTTGCGGCATCTTTGTGGAAAGTCTGGATGATGATAATCCGGATGGCCTGCTGCCTGGAGACTTGATACTGGAGGTTTGCGTCAATGTGATTTGGCTGAAAATGTAGACTCGTTCTGTGCTTTTTTGAGTATTTTACTGTATTTGTTTCTAAACAGTGCAATGGCATTAACATGAAAAACAAAACTAAAGAAGAGGCATACTTGGAGATGATGAAACCAGCTGAAACAATCACAGTCAAAGTCCAGAACTACATGGGTGACCTTAGTGCCCTCACAGAGTCCCCTGGAGATGGATTTTTTATAAGGTAACAAATGTTCTAGAAAACTCCACTGTTCCCACAGAGGATAATAATCAAAACCTCAGTGTCCTGATGTTTGGCATAAATGGGCTACAGTTACAATCTGTAGATGTCACTTATCTATCAGGTAGACAGAACAGGATTTCTTGTATTTGTTCTTCTTGTATCAACCATCTGTCAGCCTGCCACTGAAACCCAAAACAGCATGTTTATCTTAACCTCTTTATTTTTCTCCTTCACTCCAGAGCACTTTATGAGAGGGAGGCAGAGGTCGAGCAGGAGCTGATCTTTAAGAAAGATGACATTCTGTACGTGGATGATACACTACCACATGGAAACTTTGGGTACTGGATGGCCTGGCAGCTGGATGAGAAGGCACAGAAGCTTGAGAGAGGACAAATTCCAAGTAAATACATGTGAGTCCAGCCTCTTTCATTTTTATTTTTATCTGTTGCTACAGGGCTCCAGCTAGAACCATTTTAGTGCCGGGTAAGTTACGTGATCGCTGCTCACGGCAGGGGGTGCGGGGGTCAAGCGGGGCAGAACCCCCTGAAGCTATAGGGTTTTATACCTTTAAAATGTTATTGTCAAGCCCTATTTTAGCAAATTTTGAATGGTTTTAGGTGCATTGAAAGCAAGAATAATAGACCAAATAAAATGGCGTTTATGTTGTAATATTTGTAATACCAAAGTTCTTCTTAAAATGTTTCTATCAGTCTAAGTCGAAGTTAATAAAATAAATAACATTGAAAAGGTTTAAAAACACATTAATACTTGATGGGCATATAACATTTGCTGCTCTTCTTTCCTCCAGTGAAGCAGGCAGTTTTTCTGTCATGACAGTTTTTTTTCCAGCATGGTTGAGTGGGATTGCATTACTTACAAACAAAAACAACAACAACAAAAATATAGCCACTAATTGTCAGCTTTTTGGAAACAGCT
This sequence comes from Thalassophryne amazonica, assembly GCF_902500255.1. Taxonomy (NCBI): domain Eukaryota; kingdom Metazoa; phylum Chordata; class Actinopteri; order Batrachoidiformes; family Batrachoididae; genus Thalassophryne; species Thalassophryne amazonica. Next base: position 24,449,872 of record NC_047120.1, on the reverse strand, counting down.
TTTTGGAAAGGGGAGCCTTTAAACTCTAAAAGAAACCGTAAACTTCTGAATGTATCAGCATCTACAGACACAGACACTCTGGATTATTTTAATAAACCATTTTAATGGAGTTTTTTTTTCCCCCTTTAAGTCAGAGTGGCGAGAGACCCTCTGATCTGCTTTCAGTGAGCGCTGAAAACAGCTGAATGTTGACCTCTGCTGTTTGCGGCAGAGATATGAAGAAAATGAGAAATATATTTCTTATTTCTTTAATTATGTGGTTGAAATAGCAAAATAAAACAAAAGTACGACACTATAAGCTTGAAATATGATTGAATTGTTACATTTTTCACCAACATTCCATGGTGGGCGGGACAGGAAATTTGAACCAGAGAGGAGGGAGGAAATTTGCAGTACTGGGCGGTACTGCCCGGCACCGCCCACCGTAGCAATAACCCTGATTGGCTATGTTCATATTGCACATTGATACACACCAGATTGTGTGAATTTAATTGTGGAATTTACATTTTTGCAGATCGAACACTTGCCTGAATTTTGGCAGGTGGACCTGACTCAATTGAACTGACTGTGCGATTGTAATAACTATCAACTTTTGAAACAATATAATACCAAGTATGAATGGGCTTAATCATTCTTGAATGATTCAACATTATTGTGAATTTATGTGCAGTTAGTTTGGATCTGATGATTATGTGTGCAGTCCTGGTGGTTTCCTGGCTCCTGCGGTTTTTGGCAGCTGCTCTCCAGCCTTCACAAAGTGAACCACCTGAGTGGTGGGGTGGGATCGTCTGCTCCTGCTGATTTGCACAGTGATGGCTTCTGCTATCGGTTTCAGTACCTAGTTGAGGTGCCATGGAATACCAGCCCTGCCCAAGAGCTACTGGGCAGCAGCTCTGGATGTGCTCCAACGTGCACCTGCCTGCCAACTTGGGGACAACTTAGGGACTTGCCCCAGATGGAGACATTTGATGGGCTGGGCAGAACGTCGTACACTGCCTGGACAAAGAACTTAATGCGCTGTGGTTCTAGCCTTCCAGAGATCAGTCCATGTGACTTTTCGGCCCATGACTTGCTCCCAACTTGTCCAGGCACCCTGATGCCTCAGGCTGACAGCTCTGCTGGTCCTTCACTCCTCCACCTCTGCTCTCACGTCATCCTGGACCAGTCTGCACCTCTGCTTTCCCTTGGCGTACCGTGGCATTAGGAAGGTTCCCAGACCAGCTGTTTCACGGGCCTCTGCTCTCACTAGGACTCTGCGTTGTGTCCGTGACTCTGCTTGCAATACAGCTTCACCTGCTCTCCAGTTCTTCCTGGTTCTCACCTTGACCCCTGCCTGGGCCACCTTGGGGTCACTGGAGTCACTGTACATCTTCACCTCTCTTTCCCGTGTCACCTTAAACTCTTCCTCTTGTGACTTCAGGGGCTGCTGGAGCTTGTTGTTGTGACCATAGAGGGTGATGCTGTTGAGGCTCATAGTACAGTCTTAGTCACCTTCTGAGCAAGCTGCTGACCTTTCTATCCAAGCCCTCTACCATATAGATGGGACCATAGTAGATGAGCAAAGGCCAAAGCATTCTTGGCAGGATACCGTGAAGCCTTGAACTTTCCAGGAAGCCCTGACTGGTCCACTGCTCTCAACCAGCTCTCTAGTTCCTGACAGGTTTCCTGAACAGATGCTAAATCCTTCAGTCTGCTGTTGAACACCTTGCCAAGGCTCTTCACTGGCTTTTCAGAGACAGTTGGGATTAGTGTGCCTCTGATGCTGAAACCTGTCCACAACTTTGCCCGTCTTCAACACCAGTGATCTTGATTTGGCAGGTTTGACCCTCATCTTTGCTCAACCTATCAGTTGCTCCAGCTGACAAGGAACTCATTTTGCAGATGTAAAAATGACTTTTGTCTAACAAAAACAAACTCAAAGTAGCTCCTTCACTGTGTGACTGGGTTGTACAAAGCGAGCCACATCGTCACAGAACACTTCCTGTTTCTTGCACAAGAGTTTTTCATTATAAGAGCACAGGTCAAATGGATGATGTCATCACAAATCACACGTGGAAGCGATGGCGGGAAAACATGGTGAAAATTCATCATTTTTAGGTTTTTACAATGTGCTGGGTTAAAATCCCACCCCTTCCACATTTCTCCATGTAATGTGGAGTTGCGTCAAGAAGGGCATCCGGCGTAAAACCTGTGCCAATTCAACATGCAGATCCACCTTGGATTTGCTGTGGCGACCCCAAGTGCAAAACAAGGGAGCAGCCGAAGGGACTTACTTTTAGAATGTGCTGGTTGTAATGGAATTAATTATTTTAGGTGGGCATTTAAGAAAATTTATTAAAAAATAAATAATTTCAGGTGGGTGTTTAGCCAACGTTCTCCAATACAGGGGGTGGGCCGATGCTCAGCCCTGGTCCCTCTGACGCACAAATATGGTATTTCACCCAGTGCATCTCAACCTATTCGTCTTTCTCCAACAGGATGGATCAGGAGTTCTACAGAAGACACAACATGCTTGATAAAGATGATAACGGCGCCAGTAAGACTCTGTCTGCTGCCGCTCGGAGGTCTTTCTTCCGCCGGAGGCCAAAGCACAAACGCAGCGGATCCAAGGATGGGAAGGAGCTGATGGGTCTGGATGCTATAAGCACAGATTTCTTCCCTGTCATAGATGGTGAGAACTGATATAATGACAGTTCTTATTTTACTGATGTTTTATTCTGAAACAACAACTTAACATTTCTGCATGAATACTGATTGTGTTTGTGATCCAGATGGTGTGAACCTGGTGTACCAGCGTGTCCAGAAGGTGGATTGCACTTTTCCCAGACCAGTGCTGCTCTTGGGTCCATTGGTGGAACCTTGTAAGGAAATGTTGGTGAATGAGGCTCCTGATAAGTTCTGTCGCTGTCTGCCTGGTGAGTCCTGTCAGTCAAGTGTGTGCACCAACAGCTGTGCTTTTTGAGTAAATTAAACACGAGATTGGAAAAACTGTGTGAGGATGTCATTGAATAATATGGTCAATAAGCTTGGGTCCTTATTTCTTTTTAGAGATTATGAAGGCATCTCAGCAGGCAATTGAGCGAGGAGTAAAAGATTGTGTGTTCATCGACTACAAACGGAGGAGTGGTCATTTTGATGTGACAACTGTGGCATCAATAAAGGAGATCACAGAGAAGGTACACTTGTCTTAGTTATTGTTGCAGAGAGACTATGCAACATTTAAAATGGCCGCGGATCCTTTTAGGTTTGATTGTGTACATGTCCATGGGTTCTCCTACAGGTACAAGTTATAATGTCTCTGTTCTGCTGGAATGAATGTGTAAAATATGATCCAACTACAGTTCTTGTGAAGATGCAAAAGCAAAGTGTAGTAACTGAAATGAACTGACAAGGCGCTTTATTTATAGGATACACTGTATATAAATCTGAATTGATTGCAATTGTACATTTGGCTTTTCTGATTTTTGGTCCCTGAATGTTTTTATTTGTTCTATTTTGTATGTACGCTTCCCTGTAGGGTGGTATAAATGCTGTACGCTGTTTATTTATTTATGAATTTTTGTAATTTTATTTTATTTTTTTTACCATCCCCATTTCTCATGCAGTCTGTCGCTGTCATTTTCTCTCATAGGACTGTCACTGTTTACTTGACATTGCCCCTCACGCCATTGAACGTCTTCACAGCGTTCACATCTTCCCAATTGTCATATTCATTCGCTACAAAAATGCCAAACAGATAAAGTGAGTAATCCAGTGTTTCTATTGGACATTTTATTTATTTTATCATTTTATTTTATGGGCCATTGTTTTATGCACAGTTTCACTTTAATTCTTCAACACATTTTGGGGAAGTTGAATGAATGAATGAATGAATGAGTTTATTTTGATATAAAGAAAAAAGAGAAAAACTTTTTAGTACAAAATGAAACAAAACAAAACTGATTTCTCAGTAACCGAAAGGGTGTAGGTAGGAGCAAAAGCTTATATACACCTACCCCTTTTACCTCGGCAAATTTTACTCCTCACAACAAAAGCAAAACGAGCAGAACAAGCAAAATACAAACATTTGAAGATCATCAATGAACCTAAATTTCTCATCATAACAAAATAAGTAATAGCACACATCGCAAAATCCAAAAACACTAGTACAAAATCCATCCATCCATCCATTTTCTTCCGCTTTATCCGGAGTCGAGTTGCGGGGGCAGCAGCTCAAGCAAAGCCCCCCAGACCTCCCGATCCACACACACCTCCCCCAGCTCCTCTGGGGGAACCCCAAGGCGTTCCCAAGCCAGCCGAGAGATGTAGTCCCTCCAGCGTGTCCTGGGTCTTCCCCGGGCCTCCTCCCAATGGGACGTGCCCGGAACACCTCTCCAGCAAGACGTCCAGGGGGCATCCGGAAAAGATGCCCGAGCCACCTCACCTGACTCCTTTCGACGTGGAGGAGCAGCGGCTCGACTCTGAGCTCCTCCCGAGTGACCGAGCTCCTCACCCTATCTCTAAGGGAGCGCCCAGCCACCCTGCGGAGGAAACTCATCTCGGCCGCTTGTACCCATGATCTCGTTCTTTCGGTCATGAGCCAAATCTCATGACCATAGGTGAGGAGTGGAATGTAGCTCGATCGGTAAATCGAGAGCTTTGCCCCCTACTCAGCTCTCTCTTCACCACGACGGTCCGATACAGCGACCGCATCACTGCAGATGCTGCACCGATCCGTCTATCGATCTCACACTCCATCCGTCCCTCATTCGTGAACAAGACCCTGAGATACTTAAACTCCTCCACTTGAGGCAAGGACACTCCACCGACCTGAAGAGGGCAAAGCACCTTTTTCCGGTCGAGAACCATGACCTCGGATTTGGAGGTGCTGATTTTCATCTCGGCTGCAAACTGCCCCAGTGCACGCTGAAGGTCCTGATTTGACGAAGCCAACAGAACCACATCGTCCGTAAACAGCAGAGACGAGATTCTGTGGTTCCCAAACTAGACCCCCTCTACACCCTGGCTGCGCCTAGAAATTCTGTCCATAAAAATAATGAACAGAACCGGTGACAAAGGGCAGCCCTGGCGGAGGCCAACGTGCACTGGAAACAGGTTTGTCTTACTACCGGCAATGCGAACCAAGCTCCTGCTGCGGTTGTACAGGGACCGGATAGCCCTTAGCAAAGGACCCTGGACCCCGTACTCCCGGAGCACTCCCCACAGCGTGCCCCGAGGGACACGGTTGAACACCTTCTCCAGATCCACAAAACACATGTGGACTGGTTGGGCGAACTCCCATGAACCCTCGAGCACCCGATGGAGCGTGTAGAGCTGGTCCAGTGTGCCGCAACTAGGACGAAAACCACACTGCTCCTCCTGAATCTGAGGTTCGACCATCGGTCGAATTCTCCTCTCCAGTACTCTGGAATAGACCTTACCAGGGAGGCTGAGGAATGTGATCCCCCTATAGTTGGAACACACCCTCCGGTCCCCCTTCTTAAACAGAGGGACCACCACCCCGGTCTGCCAATCCAGAGGCACTGTGGAGATAAGCAAAGATAAGTAGGACTCCTTCTTCAGCTTGACGGCATCCCTTACTTCCGGTGTCCACCACCGGGTTTGGGGATTGCTGCCGCGACAGGCACCAGAGACCTTGTGACCGCAGCTACGAGCGGCCGCATCGACAATGGAGGTGGAGAACATGGTCCACTTGGACTCCATGTCTCCAACCTCCCCGGGGATCTGGGAGAACTTAATTGTCTATACTGTAACCAGAAATGATATAGTTTTTATAGGTCTTTTAAAGCTGACTAGAGTATTGCATAATTTAATATCCTCTGGACAGTTGTTCAAATGTTCACTCCTTTTTTAGAGACACAGTGACTTTTTACAATAGTTCGTGCCCTTGGTTGATCAAATATCAATATTCCTCTCAAACTATAAATGGAGTCTATTTTAAACAGATTTTGGACATGTTGAGGTAAAAATTAGTTTTTTGCTTTGTACATAGTTTGTATTGTAATGTATTCAACTAGCATACAAGTATTCAGCCCCTTGGTACTTCATGCATTTTAATTTGTTTATGGCATTTCAAACACAAAAAGTAAATCAGGCTTCTCAATATAAACATTTCTAAAATGATCTTCCTTAGAATCAAACTGAAAGTAAATCTCTACAACTTGATAAAAATGAATTAAAAATATAAAAGCCAAGATGATGGGTTGCATAAGTTATCAGCCCCTTTGGTATAATACCTGTAATTAATCAATTTAATTGTCAGTTTTCTTCAAACAAGTCAGGGGATGGATACATGAACACCAAGTCACTGAATATGTCTTGAACTTTATTTACATCAGTTACAACAGCAGCAATGGGAAAGTTACTTTATATACTATGTTTTTTCAAAATAGTTTGATAAAATTGTTAGCTCAAAATAAAATGAACAGTTTTGAGTACTTCTATATCACACCATGAAAAATGCACATAAAACAAGACAAAATGTCAGCAGAATATTTTCTCAGACAAAGTGAAATTTGTTTTTTAATTAAAGTCTGAGTGCAGTGAATTCCCTCCATAGCTGCACTGAGGGTTTATGAGCAGTCATCTGATACAGCTTTGAAAGAACAAATGGATTTTTATTTATTTTCAAGAAAGCTGCCTTTGCATGACTGCATATAAAATAAGTGACTGATTTAAACAACTGAAGTACATCTTCAGAGAACAAGGGTACATTGTGTTTTCACAGGGTACGATTTGGCGTAACTGCTTGATTCTTAACCTTCATTTTTAAAGTGCCATTATAACAATGATCCCACTTTTCATGAAATATGCAGTGGTATTCTGTTTACTTCTCTAAAGAGTTGGCTGTGTTCTCTCACTGTGAGCACTGTGTAGATAACAAGCCCAATTATTTTATTTTGTTTTTTGGGCCATATTATTTGAGTGCTACAAGGCAAAAAATAAAATGATGATAATCTCCAGTTCAGCTTTGCTTTCAGGTTTAGAAAAAAAGGGGGCATGTGTTACTTCAAAATAAAAGACTGGGGTAAAAAAAAAAAAATAAAAATCTGTAAATACATTTAATAAAAAAAGTGTTTAAGTAGCGGTAGCCTTAGTGGCCACCAGACATAGGCTTCGAAAGAAATGGACGCACAACCTCATGTCAACCTACTGTATATGCAGTGGTGGGCACAGATCCGCTAACCACTAATTAGCAAAGCTAACTTTTTGGTTAGCTTTGCCCATCACTGCCGACATGTAATTACAACCTCACCTGCTCGTAATTTCCATAATGCATGTGATGATGATATTACAGTACTTCTTACAATAAGCCCAGACATGGCCAGAAGGTGGCAGACAGGTACATGGTATGTGACATAACCCTTCCAAAGTTGGTTTTGGTTTGATTTGGAGCACCAAAGATAACCACTGTCCAGTCAATTTAGCGTCATTATCTGCCGTTTTAATATGGTGAGTTGCAAGATGGTAGCATTTATTATTTTTGAGCTATCTTTTTATGACCTGATAAAAAATTTTCATTCACTCACAGGGCTTTAGGGTGGTTTAGGGTTTTTTGCTTTTTTTAAGGGGTACATGCTTTGTCTTTTTCAAACACTAGGAATACAAAATCTTGGCCAGATTAAACAAGAGATTGCTAAAATTGGCGGGGCAGGGGTCTTGTGCAGCCTTTGTGCCAAGAGACCCTTGGCTTTGGTCAATGCAGTCTTTAAAAATTTTGGCCAAAGAACATTTAAAATATAAAATATATGAACACTTAGTACATGCTTGGTAATGTACCATCTAGTTAAAGCAGCCTCTGATTTCAAAAGTTTAATTCAAGAGCTTCTCAAAGCAAAGAAATGGAATATTTTATATCCAAGTCAGACACCTGACCTCAACCCAGTAGCACATGCATTCTACTGGCTGAAGGCAGTAAGATCCATAAACAAGCAGCAACTGAAGGATGGTGCAGTGAAGGCCAAGCATCTCAAGGGTGAAAATTCAGGGTTTGCTGATATCTATGGGTTACATACTTCAGGTGATCATAGACTGCAAAAGATTTTCATCCAAGCAGTAACAACAATGATGATTATTATTAATAACTCCATTCGGGTGGTGTGCAAAGGCAAAATGTCCAAATACTTACGTACCTGAGTGTACAAGTGTACATCAATACTGAGGATGCAGGCAAGTGGGAAAAGGCCATGACCACACCCACATTCACCTGGCTGTGGCAGACAGATGACTGTTCTGAGGAGTTTGGGTTGGACCGTTTGTCTGCCTGGCCGATCCCACCCAGGACCTAGGGTAGGTCCTTAGCCTGGTGGATGTGGCGACCCATGGCGTCAGTGCTGCTTATGAATAAGTGTGTTGCAGTTGCAAATGTTTTCAAGATGCCAACAGGTGCTGCTGTTCTTTTTTATCAGGGAGCAGAAAGATCCTCAGTACCTGCGGGATAAACTCTCACAGAAACATTCCAAGGAGCAGTTTGAGATGGCTCAGAGAATAGAACAGGAATACAGCCGCTTTTTCACAGGTAGGTTCTGCTGTTTTCCTCCAGTTACCTCACACTCTGTGTGCACCTGTGGAAGATGTCTTGATAGGAGTTTGTTTTGATGATTAGATTTCCTCAGACTGAGAGGGTTACCGTTGTTTCTGGACTAATAAATCGCACCAGCATATTAGTCGAATCTGTCCAAAAATGTGTCATGAAGAAGAAAAAAAGGCAGTTTGACCCATTCTCTGTCCCATTTATTTTTGGAACGTGGAACTACAGCTTCATGCATATTTATTTATAAGTCAGACGAGCAGAAGCTATCGAGCCAATTAATATTATTGTACGAGTCACAAAATGTGAGTCTGCTGATTCTTGTTGCAACTGAACATACAGTCATAGGTGAGGCAAACGTGCAACGTAATTAAACATTTGAAAACTCTGTGCATTATTTAGTAGCAGAGTTGCCAGTCTTGGCCCGGGTGAAGAGTAGTTACCAAGTTTTTAAATGGTTTTTGGTAAAATAAAGATAAAAAAAAACTAAATCTTTTATCTGTGGTTGACTACCTGACCACATTGTTGAGTGAGTGCCTTAAAGCAGTGATTGAAGATGGATTTTATTGTTTACATGATTTAAAATCATCTTTTGGAAGTTGTGTAGCTCAATGGTAACAGCTAACATTAGCATGACCAAATGATTCCTTAGTGTGCCTTTTATTCCAAATATCTGCCATAATATGGCTGCTTGAGTGGATAATTTGCCTGACTGATCATCTAAGAGACGTGTCCTGCAGTTTTTCAGTTAAGTGAGGTGCCAGTTTACGCATGCAGAAAGCCACTATGCCCAGACTACTGCCTTTACTGCGGGCATGGACACATACAGAGCCACACATGAGGTTGTTTAAAGTATAGATAACACATGCAAACACTGGGTTCACAATTAGAAGCTAAAGATATAATTGTTATTGTTTGAGCCACGAAATACAAATAAACTGCTTCCTGTCACCACTGAACAGACCAACATAGGTAAGGTAAACATGCAATGCAATTACATGTTTGAAAACTCACGCACATTTACTTATAACACAAAAAGCGTATTAACGATCAGAAGCTCAGGACCTAATTAATATTATTGTGCAAGGCACAAAACATGAGTGACCTGCTTCTTGTCACCACTGAACACAATCGTAGGTGTGGAAAAAGTGCAATGGAATTAAACTTCTGAAAACTCATTGCATTATTTATTTATAATGTAAACGGTGACCTTATATTTGGCTTGTTGACCTGCCACTACAGTCCATACAGGTGTTACGCCGAGTAGGATCAAAGTTATATTCACTCTTTATTCCATCGTGTTCTTTCAGTTTGAGAGCATGATTTCTTAAATGTGCTCATTCTAAGACATAGAACACCCCTCTCAATCAGATCATCTTGTCTTACAGAGGTTGGCATCCAGCTTAATGGTGCATTACCACCATATTCTGCTTTGGAGTGTAACTCACAGTCCTTCATTTACTATACAAGAGCACCTTGTCACATGTGGAGAAGGTGTCATCTTTTGGCCATAGGTGACAATGCAGTATTTTTTCCATATATAGCTCTCTTCAGAATATGAGTCGAGGGATCTCCCAATCTAGTAATAAACAAACAAACAAACCCTGCAACCTATAGTGTGGAAAACATCACCTAAATAGGAAAAAAAAACAAGCAAAAAATATCTCATTGACAGATTTGCACAGATTTTATGGTATCAGCTGCTGAGACATCTGGTCTGTTCTGCTGTTGTGTTAGTGGTGAATGGATGGTGTAGAAACTGCCTTTGGCACGTGTTCAGCAATTTTAATATTTTTAATCAAGACACGGACATCAGTGTTTGACGTATTGCCGCCATTTAAGCCTCTCTGCCATTCCCAATTATCTAAATCCCCAAAGAAAGAGACATCTGGATCATCACCAAATTGTAATGTCTTCTGCTACTACAGTTAATGTTTCTACAAATTAACCACATTACCTCCACCAACTGGCAGATTGCAGAACATGTAGGACAGTGGGATAAAGAGTTGGGCTCACAGTATGTAGACCTGTCTGTCTCTCGAAAAGACATTTAATCGATATTGTCTCGGGCCACCCAGCTGGAAATGGTTTTTTGCCTTGGCTGGGGAAGTAACCTGCAGTGGACTGCTGATCCATCCAGGGGGGAGTCATAGACCTCCATGCACTTTGTGCTACTTTTAGTTGCACTGACTGGGACAAAAAGTATGTTCACCACCCTAACAAAGCCAAACATCAACGTAGCTGAGATGGTGAAGAGTCAGAAAATTACAAACTTTGGATGCATCAGCAGTAACAAGTTTTGAATGTTTTGCTGTTTGGTAGAAATATACCCCTGGCAAAAATGATGGAATCACCGGCCTTGGAGGATGTTCATTCAGTTGTTTAATTTTGTAGAAAAAAAGCAGATCAGACATAACACAAAACTAAAGTAATTTCAAATGGCAACTTTCTGGCTTTAAGAAACACTATAACAAATCAGGAAAAAAAATTGTGGCAGTCAGTAACGTTTACTTTTTTAGACCAAGCAGAGGGAAAAAAAATATGGACTCACTCAATTCTGAGGAAAAAATTATGGAATCACCCTGTAAATTTTCATCCCCAAAATTAACACCTGCATCAGATCAGATCTGCTCATTAGTCTGCATCTAATAAGGACTGATCGCACCTTGGAGAGCTGTTGCACCAAGTGGACTGACATGAATCATGGCTCCAACACGAGAGATGTCAATTGAAACAAAGGAGAGGATTATCAAAATCTTAAAAGAGGGTAAATCATCACGCAATGTTGCAAAAGATGTTGGTTGTTCACAGTCAGCTGTGTCTAAACTCTGGACCAAATACAAACAACATGGGAAGGTTGTTAAAGGCAAACATACTGGTAGACCAAGGAAGACATCAAAGCGTCAAGACAGAAAACTTAAAGCAATATGTCTCAAAAATCAAAAATGCACAACAAAACAAATGAGGAACGAATGGGAGGAAACTGGAGTCAACGTCTGTGACCAAACTGTAAGAAACCGCCTAAAGGAAATGGGATTTACATAGAGAAAAGCTAAACGAAAGCCATCATTAACACCTAAACAGAAAAAAAGCAAGGTTATAATGGGCTAAGGAAAAGCAATCGTGGACTGTGGATGACTGGATGAAAGTCATATTCAGTGATGAATCTCGAATCTGCATTGGGCAAGGTGATGATGCTGGAACTTTTGTTTGGTGCTGTTCCAATGAGATTTAGAAAGATGACTGCCTGAAGAGAACATGTAAATTTCCACAGTCATTGATGATATGGGGCTGCATGTCAGGTAAAGGCATTGGGGAGATGGCTGTCATTACATCATCAATAAATGCACAAGTTTATGTTGATATTTTGGACACTTTACTTATACCATCAATTGAAAGGATGTTTGGGGATGACGAAATCATTTTTCAAGATGATAATGCATCTTGCCATAGAGCAAAAACTGTGAAAACATTCCTTGCAAAAAGACACATATGGTCAATGTCATGGCCTGCAAATAGTCCGGATCTTAATCCAGTTGAAAAATCTTTGGAAGTTGAAGAAAATGGTCCATGATAAGGCTCCAACCTGCAAAGCTGATCTGGCAACAGCAATCAGAGAAAGTTGGAGCCAGATTGATGAAGAGTACTGTTTGTCACTCATTAAGTCCATGCCTCAGAGACTGCAAGCTGTTATAAAAGCCAGAGGTGGTACAGGTGTTGGAGCGTTCTTTTGTTTTTCATGATTCCATAATTTTTTCCTCAGAATTGAGTGATTCCATATTTTTTTTTTCCCCCTCTGCTTGGTCTAAAAAAGTAACCGTTACTGACTGCCACAATTTTTTTTTTTCTTGATTTCTTATAGTGTTTCTTAATGCCAGAAAGTTGCCATTTGAAATGACTTTAGTTTTGTGTCATGTCTGATCTGCTTTTTTTTCCTACAAAATTAAACAACTGAATGAACATCCTCCGAGGCAAGTGATTCCATAATTTTTGCCAGGGGTTGTACTCTGTGAGTTCTTTAACCAAACGATGCACCTGCCTGTTACATATTGCCATGTTTGCGCTGCCTCCTCCTATGTTTACAGGTGTTGTTCAGGGAGGCAGCGTCTCTTCCATTTGCACTCAGATCGTGAGCGTCGTGGAGCAGGAGCAGAGTAAAGTGCTGTGGATTCCACATGGAGCTCTGTAGGAGCGTCTCATCATCTTGGTTTCTTGCCTGCCTTTGTGGACGTTCGAGGAGTTGCACCATTTTGGTGAATCAGTACATCTAAAAGACTTTGGTTAGAATTTCGGCACCAATGAGGCCAAAAGCGTAGGATTCCCACAGTAGTGCTGTACTTTTTGTTTACACGCCTTTGACGCGTACTTGAATGTTTTTTTTTTCCTTAATGTGCTACCACTCCTAGAATCCAGAGTGTCCTCATACTGTTATAAAAGAAGACAGATCGGACCACTGTTCTTTTTGCATCTTTCTAAACTTTAATTCATCAAATCAGACCTCCTTTGTTATACATAGTTTTAGCTAATAGTAAATCTGCATTTTCCAAATAATGTTATTTATAGAGGAACCAGTGGGGCCAGATGTGCTTCTTCTCTTTGTGTTGCTGTCTTTTGTTCCTGAACCAGTTCTTACACTTTACAGAGTTCGACCCACAGTTTTCCCAAGCAGTACCTCAGCATGACTTGTGTCGGCGTACTGCTTGGCAAACATCACCACAACTCGGGAATAGTTGCTTAAACTTGTGCTAGTTTTTGAACATGTTCAAAGTTTCCAGGAAGAAAAAAGACTTTCTAACTGTTGCCAAGTGGTGTACCTGCTAGGGAGCACTTGATTCGGTTTGATTTATTTATAAAGCACCAAATGACAACAGAAGTCACTCTAAGGCGCCATAAATGAGCAATTAAACCTTAAGATCTGTTCATACCGAACCACCGGTTGGCCAGTTGAACTTGTTGACAGACGATAGTGCAAGTCAGCTCAATTTTTCTGGCACCGCTGGCTCGTCTGCACACGTCGCCGGTGAGAGTGCAAATGCTAATGCTAATTGGTTGTTCAGCATTAACAAATCAAAATATTTAAGATCATTTCATTCTGCTCCATCTCCTGACAAAGATTCAGGTCGGCCCTTGAGCCTGTCACCGATCTGTTCAAGATCTCAACCATGTTTTGTAATTTTGCCTTTTCTTTGCTTCCGCTTTCTCTGTCTTTCCAACATTCAAACACTCAGGTTTGATGAGGCCAGCACCAACCATAACTTCCTCAACATCATCCTTGATCCTTTGCGAAGCTGAATGATGACCAGGAGTGCAGCAGAAATGAAGAGTAAATGCTGCTTTGCTGTTTTGTTTGAGTCGTCATGACTTTCAGTTTCCCTCCCTGAAGGATGTAGATAAGCGCCACTTGCTTGGTGTGAACAGACCTTTACCCAACCTGTGAGCAAACGCATTGGCAGCAGTGGTAAGGGAAAAACTCACTCAGGAAACCTCAAGCAGACCAGACTCGATGGGGTGACCATCTGCTGTGGCCATACTAACAAACAAAACAACCAAATTAAACAAGCACAAGGAACTGTCAAATGTGCAAAGATAGAAATTTGCAGATAAGCAGTCATATATAGTCCAGGCTTGGTGTTAAACTTGGCGAGCTTGGATCTATTCTGGGGCAGAGGCGATGTGCGGAGTTGCAGCTCCGCCCGTTATGGTGCCAAATTCAGCCAAGTGTAAGAGCAGCGGTTAAGCAGCTGTCTCACATGACCAGCTTTTGCACCGTAATGGTTCTAGCTACAGCTCTGTGTGCTTTGGCTGGTTTCTCAGAGCAGATCTCAGTTGATAGCGTTTAGCACTGAGTCCCCAAGCAAGCACACCAATTGGAAAAAGTCAATTTTTTTTATTTTTTTATTTTTTTTTTTTTGGGCTTTAGCGGACACCCGACCATCTTCACTAAGTCCTTGCTTTGTTCAGTGTGGCTCAAGGCAGGTCGGGCGCGACTCAATGTATCTCCGTGTGAACTTGGTGTACACTCCAGCCTCAGCGCTTAATATTTAGTGAATTCTTTCTGTGCTCTGTCTGAAAATTGGACACTGAGTTGCATCGAGCCTTCAACGGGCTATCTGGAGGTGAGCTCCAAGTGGCCGGGACACCTTCTGATCTCCCACAAACTGAACATGTTAATAAACCGAGTTTCACAGACCCTTCCTGACTCAGGCTGATCTACGATGCCAAGCAATATGCCGACCTCCACCAGGATCCGAGCCAAGTCGCTGAGGAAAAGGTGTGAGAGCAGCTTCAGTTGCTTTCATGGACTTGTTTATTTTAGCTGATTGTGCCAAAAGAATCTTGTTTTAAAGTGATCCACTCTGGTACTTATTAACAATGTAGCTTTTTTTTCACTGCGGGGTCCTGTTTTGTGGGGTCTGCTGACACCAATGTCATCTCCACTTTCACACATTCACGTTTAAGAAGGGATGTTGGAATTTCAGACATTTGGTCCATAATTGTCAGAATTTTATCATGATCAATGAAACACTTCAGGTTAGGATGAAGGTTACTATTTCTATTAAAAAAAAAAAAAAAAAAAAACATTAAAGGGTACATAAAATGTGAGCTGTCTGTTTTATGTGATGTCATCACTGATTCTGTTTGTTGCAACACCACACCCAAAAAAAACTCCACATTCTGCTCATCACAACCTGCAGCCTGCATCAGTGCAACTTTTGGCCACTAGGTGGAGAAGCTGACTATAGTTTTGATATGACAAGTCTTTCTTTCATGTTACTTTTACTGCAAGATACCCGTCATAGGGTTCTTTGTGTGAGCAATTAAATGTTTTTCAATTCGGGTGGCACGGTGGATTAGTGGTTAGCACTGTTGCCTCACAGCAAGCAGGTTGTGGGATCACTTCCCACTTGATCCTTTCTGTGAGGAGTTTGTGTGTTGTTCGCTCCTGGTGCTCCGGCTTCCTCCCACATCCAACGACATGGAGGTTAGGTGGATTGGAAACTGTGAAATTGACTGTAGGTGTGAATGCGATAGACTGGCGTCGTTTCCAGGGTGTACCCCACCTCATTCCCTGTAACTGCTGGGATAGGATCCAGCCCCCATCACCCTTGATTTGGAGTAAGTGGGTATAGAAAATGAATTAATGCATTTTTAGTTACAGGAATTTGTAATTATTAGTTTTAGCAGGTTATTATTTTAAACATTTTTGACATAAATGTGTGTAAAACACTTGCTCAGTGGTGGTGATTATCAAAATGTTGAAAATGGCCATTTAAAGGGGGAGTTTTTTGAAAATGGCAGTCTTTACTCTTCCCTCCCTTGTGGCAGTTTAAACAGGACAATCACAGCAGTTCATCTGATGTGGGGCGGGGCTTATGTGACGATTAACAGCAGGGCTGAGACACCTTTGAATAACCACGATGGTTGCCGCTGATGAACCCGCTACCATGTCGCTGTTGCGTGACTGACCGTGTGGTTTGGGGTTAGGATTTAACTTAAAATAAGGGTTAGGGGTTATTCACTCATTTTCTGTCGCTTGTCCAGGTCCAGGACGTGGTGGCAGTCGACCAAACAGGTTTGGGTTTAATTTGATCCTTTGATCAATTTCCCACCTGACAAGAAAATCATTGTCACGAGGACATTGTCCTTACAGTTTGTCCCGGTGTGCAGATGAGTGCTTTGCACAGCAGCTCCCTGACGTACGTGCATATATATATGCTACTGGAACGCGTGTTGTGCGTCTGCATTAGATGGAAAAAT
Organism: Thalassophryne amazonica; assembly: GCF_902500255.1. Taxonomy (NCBI): domain Eukaryota; kingdom Metazoa; phylum Chordata; class Actinopteri; order Batrachoidiformes; family Batrachoididae; genus Thalassophryne; species Thalassophryne amazonica. The sequence continues at coordinate 24,433,584 of NC_047120.1, read as the reverse complement.
GCAATAAAAATGCATTATTACCTCCGCCAAGGAGGTTATGTTTTCGGTCGCGTTTGTTTGTCTGTCAGCAGGATAACTCAAAAGTTTTGAACGGATTTTGATGAAATTTTGTGGAGTGGTTGGAACAAGTGATTAAATTTTAGTGGTGATCCGGATCCAGGAATTTTTTAAAGGATTCTTCACCATTGCGGGATAGGGGGAATTTTGACATTCTACAACCTCGGAGGATGTTCATTCAGTTGTTTAATTTTGCAGAAAAAAGCAGATCACAGACATGACACAAAACTAAAGTCATTTCAAATGGCAACTTTCTGGCTTTAAGAAACACTATAAGAAATCAGGAAAAAAGATTGTGGCAGTCAGTAACTGTTACGTTTTTAGACCAAGCAGAGGAAAAAAATATGGAATCATTCAATTCTGAGGAAAAAATTATGGAATCACCCTGTAAATTTTCATCCCCAAAACTAACACCTGCATCAAATCACATCTGCTTGTTGATATTAACCCTATGCCATAACATTGACCCTATGTGTCTTTTTGCAAGGAATGTTTTCACAGTTTTTGCTCTATGGCAAGATGCATTATCATCTTGAAAAATGATTTCATCATCCCCAAACATCCTTTCAGTTGTCCAAAATATCAACGTAAACTTGTGCATTTATTGATGATGTAATGACAGCCATCTCCCCAGTGCCTTTACCTGACATGCAGCCCCATATCATCAATGACTGTGGAAATTTACATGTTCTCTTCAGGCAGTCATCTTTATAAATCCCATTGGAACGGCACCAAACAAAAGTTCCAGCATCATCACCTTGCCCAATGCAGATTCGAGATTCATCACTGAATATGACTTTCATCCAGTCATCCACAGTCCACGATTGCTTTTCCTTAGCCCATTGTAACCTTGTTTTTTTTCTGTTTAGGTGTTAATGATGGCTTTCGTTTAGATTTCTGTATGTAAATCCCATTTCCTTTAGGCGGTTTCTTACAGTTCGGTGACAGACGTTGACTCCAGTTTCCTCCCATTCGTTCCTCATTTGTTTTGTTGTGCATTTTTCGATTTTTTAGACATATTGCTTCAAGTTTTCTGTCTTGATGCTTTGATGTCTTCCTTGGTCTACCAGTATGTTTGCCTTTAACAACCTTCCCATGTTGTTTGTATTTGGTCCAGAGTTTAGACACAGCTGACTGAACAACCAACATCTTTTGCAACATTGTGTGATGATTTACCATCTTTTAAGAGTTTGATAATCCTCTCCTTTGTTTCAATTGACATCTCTCGTGTTGGAGCCGTGATTCATGTCAGTCCACTTGGTGCAACAGCTCTCCAAGGTGTGATCACTCCTTTTTAGATGCAGACTAACGAGCAGATCTGATTTGATGCAGGTGTTAGTTTTGGGGATGAAAATTTACAGGGTGATTCCATAATTTAATCCTCAGAAGTGATTCCATATTTTTTTCCTCTGCTTGGTCTAAAAAAGTAACCGTTACTGACTGCCACAATCTTTTTTTTCTTGATTTCTTATAGTGTTTCTTAAAGCCAGAAAGTTGCCATTTGAAATGACTTTAGTTTTGTGTCATGTCTGTGATCTGCTTTTTTTCTACAAAATTAAACAACTGAATGAACATCCTCTGAGGCCGGTGATTCCATAATTTTTGCCAGGGGTTGTAGTTTCCAACTCCACAAAAACAAGGCAGAAAGGCTTGAAAAAAAATTAGGGTGTAACAGTCAAATGTTCTATCAAACAAAGTTTGGTGATGATCGGATCCAGATTCCGGATCTGGTGATCCAGAATATGCAAAAATATAGGGAAAATAGAAAATGTGTGAGGTGAGTTTTGATGTAGCTCCAAATGTTAGGGAGCTAGAGCCAGAAGAAAACCGCCATTACCGAAAAATCGTTTTTATACAATAACGTTTGAACTAATAAAGACATAAAAGTGATTCCAAGTTCTAGTGGTATGTTTTCATGGTCAAGGATGTCAAACATAAAGGAAAGAAAAGTGTATCATAGTTTTGGTTGTAACACTGAATTGTTGAATAGATCACTGTGCCAAGGAGGGAAACTCTTTAGGGTCAGTGACCCTATGGCCTTGGTGGAGGTTTGCGCTTTGAGTGCTTCTAGTTATTATTATAACTGCAATTTTTTTCTGAAATGCAAATATAGAAATTTGAGCAATACTTCCACATCTGGACAGCAGCTGTGCAGTTCTTGAAGTCTTCAGCAATAGCAGAATTCTGATGTGGTCCCGATCCAATTCTGGAATTACCCACCTTGGTATACTGCGTAGAACCTTTTTGCCAAGATGGGTAAGCTTTATTAGTTTGCTTAACAAGTGTATAATCTGACCCCTTGGAAGATTTCACACCCCTACCCCCCAAAAAAGTGGTGGACCTAGAGGGGGCACTGAGGGGGTGTGCAACACCACAAAGCTGCTGACCGAAGTTGTGATATAATATGGGAAATGCATAAATGCAGGTGGACTGATGAATGCTGCTGCATGCAGACTTTGATGATTTCCGGTGTTTAAAATGGAAATTGTGTATTAAAAATGAGTGTCAGTCTGCCCACATGTTTAATGGTGACATCACGCTGTCTGTGAATTTGACTTCCAGTTCCAAAGAAACACTCTTCTGACGCCCTAGAACAGGTGAAGGGTTTTCAACAGGGTTTTGTCTACTGGCATCTGTCCCGATGGACTATTCAGGGGGTCGGTGTGTCCTGGGAAAGTGGAGGCAAAAACATTAGGACTAAAGAACTTCGTTCAGTTTTCTATCCTGCTGCACCTGTAAGTCAAACACCTGTTAGTTACTTTTTATAGATGCAACTTGATTTAATAAATCATAGAAAAGAAATAAAATGTGTGTGTGTGTGTGTTAAGTAGCAATCTTTGAGTTCTGTGCTTAAACACTTTTGGCCTAAAAGATGATTAAACAGCTCTTGAATTAACCCTCTGGGGTCGATGCCGTCGTATATGATGGCTAAGATCAAGCTTTACTAAATTATAAATAACTTTTGAATGGTATGAGATAGAAACTTACTTTTTTTTTTTTTTTTTTTGCTGAAAAGCTAACTCCACGAACCTTTGAGGCAGCCATCGGCCATCTTTGTACTCCTCATAGAAGCTGTGTGATGATGTGCGCAATGTGAGTGTCCAATCGGAATTGGTTCACCGTCACATGGTTTTCCAAAATCCAATCGTAGGGTAGATTTACCTCACGTGAAAAGCCAAAGATCGTTTTCAGGAGTGATATCTTACTAGCTGGCCCGTTTGAATAGCTCCAATGAGTACATACTATTAGTACATACTCACTGCACCCTGCGCCATTACGCACAGTGATCAGTGAAAGCAGGAGCAGACGGCGAGCCTCTGATGACAATCTCACGTGCTCAAACAAAGAGTGTGTAACTATCAGGATTGCGCCACTAGTTTGCATGTGAATGTTACTGATAACTCTGTTTTCTCTGCATAAAGCATTGTTTACTATATCAATGGACAACAAAACACATAGACCATTTTGTATATATTGTTCAAAATGTGCATTTGTTTATTGTTTGAACCTTTTTGTTGTACAGTCTCACATAAGACCTCAAATTATCTTTGACGTGTCAAAACAGTTTATTATAGTTTGCTGTGTGTTTTGAATAAATGTGTGGAAAATTATTTTTTGCTTTATTTTTTCCTTGCCTATTTTTGATTATAAACCTTTATTACACTTATAAAACACAACAAAAACATATATACGAGGGCTGTCAAAGTATAGGTCCTTTTTATTTTTTCAAAAACTATATAGATTTCATTCATATGTTTTTACGTCAGACATGCTTGAACCCTCGTGCGCATGCTTGAGTTTTTCCACGCCTGTCGGTGACGTCATTCGCCTGTGAGCACTCCTTGTGGGAGGAGTTGTCCAGCCCCTCGTCGGAATTCCTTTGTCTGAGAAGTTGCTGAGAAACTGGCGCTTTGTTTGATCAAAATTTTTTCTAAACCTGTGAAGCACATCGAAGTGGACATGGTTCGAAATATTAAGCTGGTTTTCGGTGAAAATTTTAACGGCTGATGAGAGATTTTGAGGTGATACTGTCGCTTTAAGGACTTCCCACGGTGCGAGACGTCGCGCAGCGCTCTCAGGTGCCGTCGTCAGCCTGTTTCAAGCTGAAAACCTCCACATTTCAGGCTCTATTGATCCAGGACGTCGTGAGAGAACAGAGAAGTTTCAGAAGAAGTCGGTTTCAGCATTTTATCTGGATATTCCACTGTTAAAGGAGATTTTTTTTAATGAAAGACGTGCGGACGGATTGCAGCGTCGGCTCGTAGCCGCTGCGACGCTCCGCCACAGGAAAAACACCTCCGTTGGAAGCCTTAAGGACAAGTTGGAACATGTCCAGCTGTTAAACAATTTCTCAGATACTCACTCCACTGAAAGCCATCAAAAGCTGCCTGGATTTTGTGCCACCGCGCCGGCTGCGTCCCGACGCGCGGACCCATCCGCATGTCTTTCATTAAAAAAATCTTTAACAGTGGAATATCCGGATAAAATGCTGAAACCGACTTCTTCTGAAACTTCTCTGTTCTCTCACGACGTCCTGGATCAATAGAGCCTGAAATGTGGAGGTTTTCAGCTTGAAACAGGCTGACGACGGCGCCTGAGAGCGCTGCACGACGTCTCGTTCCGTGGGAAGTCCTTAAAGCGACAGTATCAGCCGTTAAAATTTTCACCGAAAACCAGATTAATTTTTCGAACCGTGTCCACTTCGATGTGTCTCACAGGTTTAGAAAAATTTTTGATCAAACAAAGCGCCAGTCTCTCAGCAACTTCTCAGACAAAGGAATTCTGACGAGGGGCTGGACGACTCCTCCCACAAGGAGTGCTCACAGGCGAATGACGTCACCGACAGGCGTGGAAAAACTCACGCATGCGCACGAGGGTTCAAGCATGTGTGACGTAAAAACATATGAAGTCCATATAGTTTTTGAAAAAAATAAAAAGGACCTATACTTTATTGACAGACCTCGTATTCTGAAAGCACAGGTTGTCCTGGAAAAAAAGAGACATAAAACTTGATTGTGGGATGCAGGGAGAGCTGTTAACAGCAATAATAACATTTATGCTAGGCGCGTGAACTGTCTAAAAAAAAAATGCCCTCAGACCAGGGTTAATAAAAATGTTAAAAAAAAAAACAAAATTTGACTCATGTTGAGACGGGTCAAAGAGAGAGAGCTGAGTGTGATTTTCATGGGCATGAAATCTGATAGAATAAAAGTTGCAGTGATATTTTAGATTTTTTTGTTGTAGTCTGGAACACAGCATTCAGGCATCTTCACACAATCTGTGCTCAACAATCATAAATCAGTATTGAAACAAAGTGTGCAAATCTCCATTTCATATAAATAGATTAATTATTATTATGTGCAGTGGGTGCATTTGGGCACCCAAGTCACACCCCCCCCTTCACTTGTTTCTAGATCCGCCTCTGTTAAATGTCACAACTACAATATTTGGGCGACTGGCTTTTTCCCCAAGTAAGTTTAATTTTGAGCTCCACCTCGTGTATAAATGTGAAGCTGTTTCCATTTCAAAATACCACAGCTGTAACGGCAAAGTTGTGAAAAATTGATGCCTCCCCTATAAATAACCTGCCGCGCAGCATCACGGTGAGGCTCCGCCCACCGACACCTGTGAATCCGCCGCGCGTCATCCTGTGCGTCTGCGTGCGGAGCGCATTCAACAGAGAGCCGATCCACCGAGCGCGCCTCTGCCAAACCCTCACAAAGAAACAAGTTATCAGGACACTTCGTGATTTATTTTTTTTTGTTTGTTTTTTTTTTACGCGCGCCGCGGCGGGATGACGCGCGGCTCCGGCGCGCTGCACTGAGCCAGTGGTTTCCGAAGGAAGCCTTGTTTTCTTTTATTTACTTATTTATTTCAGCGATCATAAATAACCGTGCGCGTCGGGGAGGTTCGCGGCAGATGAGGAGGCGGCCGCGCGGCATGGCTGAGCCGCGGACGCTGCCCACGGCGCGCCCACGCGCCTGAATCCACCCCACACACATCTGCGTCCGTGGGGCCGCGGCGACCGAGGCGGCCAGGTGATCGGAGAGACCCGCCGTCATGGCGAAAACCAGGGAGAAATTCAACCCGGACCCGTCGGTCCACATCTCCAAGATGAGCGTGATCATCCCGTTCTCACCGGACGTGCCGTGCGACAGTAACGGGCAGAGGATGTGGTGGGCTTTCCTCGCCTCCTCCATGGTCACCTTCTTTGGGGGTCTCTTCATCATCCTCCTGTGGAGAACTCTGAAGTACCTGTGGACCGTCTGCTGTCACTGCAACACCAAAAAGAAGGTATGTCAGCTCGCTGCTGTCAGCCAATCACAGGCCGCCCGATCAGGATTAATCAATAAGATAGTTTAACCTCAGCAGGATAGCTGCTTCTTCAGCTTCTTGAAAAATACCGAGATTTTTCATTCATTAGTTTTGTGAACTTTGAACAAGTCATATTAAAATATAAAGTGGCGCCTTTTGATTTGTTTCCATTAAACAGCTGGTTTGTTGAAAATGTGCCAAATAAAATTTTTGTTTATTGGATTTACTTTTTCTCAGTAAGCCACCTGCACAGCTTTTTTTTTTTTTTTTTTGGCACCATACCAACAAGTTTTCATGACGGTGAAGTCAAATGTTGCTTAAGAAAGGCAGCGATCCAGACGACTTAAAGGTGTCATATTGTGCTTAAAAACAATCTGCCTTTTATAGTTGAGTATGTTTGAGGTTTTATGTTAAATGCCCAAAACTGCATTTCTTGCCTGTGAATGTTGCAATCCTCCTGCTGTATGGGAAAAAGTCCATATAAAACCACTTGTCTCATGCTTCTGTGACGTATGTCACAGACTTCTGGTTTACTCTTAGTCTTCACCTCGAGTGTGACACTGTTTCAGCTACACAGTAGGAATGTCACAAGGGCCGATTGTTCAGTACCAAGTCGATACCAGAATTCTTAAAGCACGATAATGCTAGTTTTTGTGCTATGTCGTAGGTATATAGGATGCAGTTTTTCCATAAATGCTGTTAAATATTGAAGTGCGGAAAAACAACTGTCGCTGCGGTAGCAACGCTCCGCTTTGGACAAAGTGTCAAAAATGAATTTGCTGAATCTGACGGTCATGAAGCAGTGCATCATAGCACCTCGCTGGTATATACAGTGGAACCGGGGACAGCTAGCAACGATGGAAAGTTAGTAAAGGTGCAGAATAATCAGTTATAGGTCTAAATTATGCAAACAGTACGTGAATTTTTCAACCCAATCTCACAGCAGTTTGTGATGGCATCTCAAAAAGTAAATTAATCTATGGTTTGTGATACCGTGACGGGGGAGTCTGGGGGGGTTAGTGGAAGGGAGATGCATTATGGTTAGAGTTTGGAGAAGGGGGAAGATTATAAATGGTAAAATAAAAAAAAGAAAAGCTTCAAGAAAATGGGGTGCTTTTCATTACAGGGGCACGGGGAAAAAAAGCATGAGACTGGGCTGGATTTTTACAGACACATACAGTAGTGTTCAGAATAATAGTAGTGCTATGTGACTAAAAAGATGAATCCAGGTTTTGAGTATATTTCTTATTGTTACATGGGAAACAAGGTACCAGTAGATTCAGTAGATTCTCTCAAATCCAACAAGACCAAGCATTCATGATATGCACACTCTTAAGGCTATGAAATTGGGTTATTAGTAAAAAAAAAGTAGAAAAGGGGGTGTTCACAATAATAGTAGTGTGGCATTCAGTCAGTGAGTTTGTCAATTTTGTGGAACAAACAGGTGTGAATCAGGTGTCCCCTATTTAAGGATGAAGCCAGCACCTGTTGAACACGCTTTTCTCTTTGAAAGCCTGAGGAAAATGGGACCTTCAAGACATTGTTCAGAAGAACAGCGTAGTTTGATTAAAAAGTTGATTGGAGAGGGGGAAACTTATACGCAGGTGTAAAAAATTATAGGCTGTTCATCTACAATGATCTCCAATGCTTTAAAATTGACACAAAAACCAGAGACGCGTGGAAGAAAATGGAAAACAACCATCAAAATGGATAGAAGAATAACCAGAATGGCAAAGGTTCACCCATTGATCAGCTCCAGGATGATCAAAGACAGTCTGGAGTTACCTGTAAGTGCTGTGACAGTTAGAAGACGCCTGTGTGAAGCTAATTTATTTGCAAGAATCCCCCGCAAAGTCCCTCTGTTAAATAAAAGACCTGCAGAAGAGGTTACAATTTGCCAAAGAACACATCAACTGGCCTAAAGAGAAATGGAAGAATATTTTGTGGACTGATGAGAGTAAAATTGTTCTTTTTGGGTCAAAGGGCCGCAGACAGTTTGTGAGACGACCCCCAAACTCTGAATTCAAGCCACAGTTCACAGTGAAGCATGGTGGTGCAAGCATCATGATATGGGCATGTTTCTCCTACTATGGTGTTGGGCCTATATATCGCATACCAGGTATCATGGATCAGTTTGGATATGTCAAAATACTTGAAGAGGTCATGTTGCCTTATGCTGAAGAGGACATGCCCTTGAAATGGGTGTTTCAACAAGACAATGACCCCAAGCACACTAGTAAACAAGCAAAATCTTGGTTCCAAACCAACAAAATTAATGCCTCGCAGATGTGAAGAAATCATGAAAAACTGTGGTTATACAACTAAATACTAGTTTAGTGATTCAAAGGATTGCTAAAAAAGCAGTTTGAACATAATAGTTTTGAGTTTGTAGCGTCAACAGCAGATGCTACTATTATTGTGAACACCCCCTTTTCTACTTTTTTTTTACTAATAGCCCAACTTCATAGCCTTAAGAGTGTGCATAGCATGAATGCTTGGTCTTGTTGGATTTGAGAGAATCTACTGAATCTACTGGTACCTTGTTTCCCATGTAACAATAAGAAATATACTCAAAACCTGGATTAATCTTTTTAGTCACATAGCACTACTGTATACAGAATTGTGGGAGTCAAACACCAACCATTAGTAGCTAAATGGCAAATTTTAAAATAGATTTTGCACAGTGGCCCCAATTACAGGTTTAGAGCTGGGTTGTTGGTGTTTGTGTGGTATTTTTGGCTATAAACTTTAATATTTGTTTTTAGGACAGCTGGTGACCCACATTAGGTTGTAGATACATCGTATAATATGACCCCTTTACGTCTGCCTGTGGAATGTGTGCAGGATTGTTTTCTAATTTTGAAAGTTTTTCCACTGTAAGCCGCTGCCTTTTGGTGATAAATTCACACGGCATGACGGCTGCTCCAATGAAAACGAACAGTGTTTGATTTATATCTACGTAGGACTTTCTTTTTGGCTGCATGATTTTTCCCAGTGCGGGGAAATGTGAAGGGAATCCCCAGTGACATCATGGGGAAACCCCCAACAACAACAACAAATAATGGCATTCTTGGTGGTGAATTGATGTTGCTGTAAAACTGAAAACATGCCCATTTTTATGGCACAAACACGGTGAAGCGTGATAATATACAAACAAAATATAAAGTTGGTACTTTGGTCACTTTTCATTGAAGAAAAACAGTAAATTCCTGGAGAATGGATAAAATCTCTCTCAACTGTCCACATCAATCTTTTCCCCTGGAGGTTCAACTGGAACCGATCAGTTATAGCTTCCAAATTTTGAGGTTTGCGTGACACATAATTGCTCAGAAAAATGTGGCCCTACAAACAGGCTTCAAGTTATATGGATGCGATCAAGAGAGGCAGGAGGGGTTGTGTCCGAAAAGTAATTTAATTCAAAATAAAGTGTTGACTGGATCCATCCCAGCTGTTGGATTCTCATAGTTGGTTGGAACAGTGCAGTGTGCAGGTGGTGCTGACCCACCTCCTTGGTTTCATTATGTGTGTTCATCAATTAGGAGATGAATAATTATACCTGAAATCATTGCAAATCAGCCATTGAGATAAACGTATATTGTCCCGGAGCAACAAACGGGAGTCGGTGGGCCAAGTTGTAACAGAGGTGTCCCAACAAAACTGACCAGTCACAGGGCTTAATAACCTCTGCTTTTATTTTGAAAAAAGAAAGTCCACAACTATTGATCTATACCAACTCTCGATGATACGTCTCACACACTCTCCAGCAAATTCCTGGTTAAAGGGAGTCAAAATACAGTCAGAAAAATACTTGTTTCTGGTATATCTCTGGAAGCAGTCAGGGCAGAGAGGTGATGTAAAATTTCTATTAATCCGGAAATCATTTGAAACAAATGGGATTAATAATGTGATAACATCATAAAGACTGCATGAAATCACATTGGAATTGTCTAAAACGCAAATCTCCACAACCATAAGGCTTGAGAGCTGATCCAAGCTTTTCTCTCAAAAAGCGGAGCATTTTTTATTATGACATCAACCCAAAACCAGAACCCTTAAAATACAAATTGTTCAGATCAAACCAACTGGAAAAAAGTGCAGCTTGAAGCCCTGATTTTATATATATATATATATATATATATATAATGTGTGTGTGTGTATTAGAGGTGGGTGGATACCGGGAATTTTGGTATTGATCAGATACCAAGTAAATACAGGCCCAGTATTGCTGATACCGATACCAATACCTTTTCATATTTAAGCTTCATAGATCCAAAGGATCCAAAATACCTAGTATAGAATTTCGCCAAACATTGTACCTGACATCAAAATACTTTATTATTACGGTCAACATTTTTGTTTAAAAAAATATCACTCAACACAACTTAAAATCTCCTGAGGTAGAGGGCTGACAAACCACAATACAAGGGTGCACTGCTCCATGTTGTGTGACACAGCGCAGTGCTGCTCTTACAGACAGAGAGAAGACTGCAGCAGTCAGTGCGTGCGGGAGAAAAAAAGCTTGAGTATCGATCTTTTTACACGAGAATCGTTCAATATCGATACCAGCGTTGGTATCGATATTATTGATATTAGGATCGATCCGCCCACCTCTGTGTGTGTGTGTGTGTGTGTGTGTTAATATATGTATATGTGTGTTAATATTTCAAAGCATCAAACATTTAAACTGTTAAATTCTACTGATGTGTAACTGAACTGTTACTTTGTGGGCTTTATATCACAGCTGTCTTTTGTCCTTTTCCTGTTGGGACGCGAGGTTTCAGTTGGTCACTGCGGTGAATGTTTGGCACTGTTTGTTTGAGTCGTCTCCAAAAGTCAGGAATAGTTTGGCTCGTTCTGGGCGGCCCTGAGGCCATCAGCTGCTGCTGCTGTGGGTCCCACAACCGTTCTCTCACACTGCTCTGTTTAATCCCTGGAAATTATTTTCAGAATGTTTAAAGCAGAACGCTGCTGCCACTCAATTTTCTGCTTGAAAACTATTGGGACACCATCTGGCTGAGGCCGGCTGCGGCCCTTCTGTCACCCCGAATAGTTATCAGGCTCCACTGTCCTTTTTTAAGATTTATGTCCTCTGTTTTTTGTGTTCTGTCTCACATATTAAAGCACACAGACTCATCTCATCCCTGAGATTGGAATAAAAGGCACATCGGCACAGTCAGCTCTGCACACTTAAAGCTGTACGGCCTTTGGGTTTTTTAAGATTTAAGTCATGAAAATAATTTTCTTTGGCACCACTAATTTTATTCCTTAGCATTTAAATAAGGAATTCATAACATGATATTGCCTATATGATAAAAATTCACACTGTCACAGGGGGAAAAAATATAGAATTTTTACCCTTGAAGGGGAGAAATTCAAGCGATCAGATGCTATGACTTACATTTGGTAGCAACAGCATAGATCACGTGGGGGCTTCCCCCAATCTGTGCAAGGGATGCTGGGACGGACACGGCGGCTGCCAACTGGTGTAAAAAAGGCAGCTGGGCATCAGCTGGCAGCTTGCTCGAACAAAATGAAGAAGGATGGTGAAAAATGATCCGAAGCAGCTTATTTCTGTATAAATCTAATATGTTTCTCATATATTTTGTAAAAGGTAGTGAGAAATAAACACTTCTAAATCTAAACGTTTGTGTAACCAGATAACACCTCTGAAATGATTTACAAGAAATCTTACAGATGTTGGCCTTCATGTCCGGGAAAAGTGCATCATGCAAGTGTGTCAGATCACAGGTAATTTCAAAAACTCGCGCAGGTGCACACACACTTCCTGAAGGTCACCTGCATGATTGCGTCAAAGAAAAAAAACAAAAAAACAAAAAAAACAAAACAATTTGCCCTGGAAAGTCCCCCAGATGTTCTCTTCATTAAAAATGAGCTGTAATTTTGCAAATCTTACCAAAAAAAAAAACCTTCATGCTTGGATTTTGGTAGAAAAACTATATTTTGTCAGTTTTATGCCCAAAATGCTGTATTTCATTATGTTTATAACAAACCCTGAAAGGTATTAACATCAGCATGCAAGCGGCACAGTACATTATTACTATGACTTGTGTACGTTTGAAGTCTTCTGACTGTGCAGGACGTGAGGCCAGACTGCCGCTGTGGAGTCGAGGGCTGAAATGCATGAACACGTAGATTGGGAAATGTTCTTACCGAAAGCAGCTTGCTTTCATATTTTTGAAGCCACCTGGCTACATAGGATGTGAGGTCATTACTGTCCGCATGCATTTTAGATCTGAATTGCATGAACGGAGATGAAATCCTGCCAAATATCAGTTGCAAAATGTAGACTTAAACATATGCCCTGTTTCCATGTAAAAAATTTTGACAAATCGATAATGTTTTAAAACAGCTGATAAACTCTGTAAGACATGTCAAGTCAGCCGGGCTTCACTCTGGACGGACGGATGGATGGACGGAGAGACACACACAAACTGAAAGTTAGCACTCATCATTCTCTAAAGCTGAGGAAATTGTTTTTTAAAAAAAAAGGGTGAGGCTTCAATTTGAAATACCAAGGTAGAACTGGACATGCATGACCATACATTTATGCAAGGAGAAACACACAAATCCTCTCCTGACCTTTCAAAATAAAAGCCTTGACACTCACACAGCAGCAACATATAGTGTTAATATTTTCTGCCATATCGCCCAGCCCTAAGATGTGTATTAATTATGGATGATGTGGTTACATTTTTAACATAACTGATCAAATGTCAAAGTCCCATAGAACCATATGTTATGGTATCACTGAATCACAAAACATTAATTTGCATGACTCTGTCAAACATGTGAATTGCAGGTATTTCACTCTCTTACCGCCACCACTTCTTTCTGTACCTGTAATTAAACGAAGTCTTGAGTAGTGAGTGAGACTCTGAGGCATTGCATCTTCGCTGAGAGAATTAATGTTGACTGAGTCACTGGACTGAGTCATTTACACCCTGAATACAAAGCCAAAAATACTCCAGTTCACAACATTTAACAGAGGAAAAGCAGTTCAATGTCACATTTGAGAATATGCTACTAGAGAACTGACTAGCGCCATAAATGCCCACTGCACGAATAATTGATTACAGTTCTATTTTGGCCTGAGTACACTGTTTTTCCCTCTGGAAATACTTATGAAAAATATGGGGTAGTCTTACAATTAGACAAGGACATGTCATATGCGTATACAACAGTAGGTGGTGACAGGAGTGTCTCTCTCATGCGATACTACTTATTAACAACTACCCACAACAGGCAACAGTCATGATGTGAGGTACAATTTCTACTCAAGGTGCCACATAATATTCTTGTACATTTGAATATTTGTCACGTATCTGCACAAATTGACCAACATCAGCACATGAACCAGCACAAGCCTTCACAAAACAACACAATCTCAATTATTTATGGTTCTCCCAGGAGTCCTTGGCTTTCTGCTCATACACCAGAAGAACTCTTGCCCCCCCCCCCCCCCCCACCAAAATATTTTATTTCAACAGTGGCCCCACATAATTTTTGCTGCTGAAATACTGCATCAGGAGAGTTTATTTGTCAAGAGGATCAGCAGAATCATTCCACATTGTGCACCATGTAGTTCTGCCTTCATCGTCCTCAGAACTCAACAGCTGCCTCTTATTACTACCAATAACTCTGAGTTTAAGAAGAGGTGGGCGATGTGGCCTAAAATTAATATCACTATTAATGGTAATGCATTACTGGTTTTGCATGATATGACTCCTTTAACAATTTATTTGAGCAAGAGTTTAATCTGGACAGTTTTACAAATGCACTCCTTCTGTTATGTGTCGGACGCAGCCCAGAGAACCGACCAGCGTTTGAAGGACCCAGTATGAAATAAGCAGAGCACGGTACAAAGGATAACAGAGTTTAATAAACATAACAGTGATGTGATAAATATAAAAGTGCGCGGTCTGGCGTGGTGGATTGCGGTGCGCTCCCAGCAGCGCTAACGGTTCGGAGCCAGAACCAGTTCGGACCCAAGGACCCCGCCGACACCCCCCAGGTGGCCGCGACAAACCGAGTCTGTGAATGAAGAAATCATCTTGTGAGTCCACACTCAACACACAGAGAGAACGCTCAAAGGTGTACAAACAGCAAACACTTCCTGGCTTAATTACTAATCAGCTTCCCACCCTGCAGGCATGGAACATCCAGTTCACAAACTCACTGCAGTGGAAGCTAATTAAAACGACTAACATAACAGCTCAATATAACAAGGTGTGAGGGACACCACATTTACTGACTGTATAAATGTTAGTCACAAAATCTAACGTACCTCAGGAAGTGTGCTGACGAGCGTGAGACCTCACCCCCTCCTCTTTCACAGACCGTGCATCAAACCTGGACGTTCTCTGCATCCACTGATGATGAGATGGCTCTAGAGACGACGATCTCACCTGTCTGGTCACAAGGTCGAGTCTCTGGCAAATACACACTGTGTACTCCAGACTTAAATGCTACCATGTTCCAATCCGTGTAGATGCACCACAGCTGTGAGTCCTGACGAGCCGCAGGTGATCAGGGTGAGGTCCTGATATCTCAGCCACACAGCCACTCAGTCTCAAATGCGCACCACCTGGAAGGAAAACCAAAAGACAGAAACAAAAGACAAACAAAAGCCAGCCAGGCACGCCAGCCACAACACCTTCAAAGTTAAAATCTGGATGCAAAACTTCATTCAGCAAAAGATTTTTGCAGAGTTTTAAATGTTAAACAAATTGATCAAACCCTCCCCTGCTAATTCTCTAATATGGAATTACATCCGGAAGGGCGTCCTACATAAAACCGATACCAAATCAACATGTAGATGCACCTTTGATCTGCTGTGGGGACTTCAAGTGAAAATAAAGGAGACACTGATGGGTCTTTTCAGGGTTTAAACCTATAAGAAAAGTATTAAAGTATTTAGTATTTCAACTCATGTGGAGCTCAGCAGAAAAGGAAAAAGCTGACCTGTGATCATCTCAGCCTTGTAGGGCTGATTCGACCTCCACATGTCTCCAAATAATTACTGATTATGGATGTTATGTCATTATTTTCTTGGTGGTGTTTTTTTATTGATATCATTAAAAATATTTCTGGCATGGGATTCATTGGTGCAATTTATCCATTTTTGACAACCCATATCACACTGTTCGCACTGTTCATCAGTGATGGCTATGACACCTGTGTACCACCCGCCTCCATGTCCAAGAATGCAGCACTAGTGGAGGAACTTCTGCCTCTGGAGAATTGATTGACTTGAACAGAGAAATGGCAATAGACACTGATTATTCCACTGCTGTACTACTGATTCATGCAATCCAACCTCAATTTGCTTTTATTGAGCATTATTTTCAAATAAAAGCATTTTCATTTCCCAAAAAACCAAGGCTTGGCCTCCAGAAAGTGTTTTTCCAAAAATATATCTCGGAAAAAGGAGGTAGTAGTTTTATAATCAGGGCAGTCTTATATTAGGGCCAATATGGTAGTTTGTCACTTAATATTTTGTTAAGCTGCGACAGCCTGAACAGGAGATGTAGGTTGTGTTCACGTTTCATTTCTAAGCTGATCCGTGCAGGAGTTTGCTGCTGATTCGACGCACCTTGTACGTTTGTGAACAGAGTTGGACTCGTTTTTTATTCAGATATACTCCTGCAGAGCACCACTGACAGTCGGCCGCTGGCGGCTTGTGCTTTCACATCCAATCATTCCATCGCTGCCTTTTGCCCCCCCCCCCCCCCCCCCCCCCTTACAGAACCACCGAGTCGGTCACCTACAATACTGTATGTACTGTGTGTATGTTATTTTGTTGCTAAGCAACTAGTTAGTAAATGCGAGTAAGAGTAAGTCTGCGTGTTGTAGGAACACCTCCCACCTCCTCCACAGTCTGTGCATGTCTTTAGCAGCCCAAACATGGAGCTTTTGCTGCATTGTTGCGAGATGGGAGCTGATAATCTCTTTCCTCCTGCTCTGATTTTCAGTTTGTTTCCCCCGTTTGCTTCTCAGACTACGCCTCCCTGCTCTGATAGTTATCGATGACGCTCACCACTTGTGCAGCTGTGATGAATGACTGCTTTTGTCAGGAGGGAAGAAAATAAATTTGGCCCATTATTAACGGCAACGTTCTCACAATGAGAGGACGAGAAGCGGCGACAGCATCTACATCGTGTTCCAAACTCAGAGTGCTGATGATGTGCAGCCGTCTACCCGGGGTTGGGATTTATCCCCAATATGATGTTTTTTGTCTGGTTGGTTTGGTTTTTCCTGGGCTTTGAATAAAGGCCTGTAGCTTGTATGATGCAGTGAATGAGTGATTGCTAGTTAGATAACTGAGTCATCCCCTCAAGACGAACACAGGAACTCAAAAACAATAAATAGTATCATCTTGTACAAATGAGGCATAAGGAATGCGACGCGGCCCGGAGGAAGCCTGGGGGCCCCCCGTCTGAAGCCAGGCTTGGATGGATCAGTGAATGCCTGGTGGCTGGGATTGCCACGGAGCCTGCTCGAGCTCAGCCCAAAGAGTCAACGTGGACTTTCCATCTCCACCCTGTGGGTTCACCACGTGCAAGGGGAACCGCTGGGATCAAGTGCATTGTCCCATGGGTGGCACTGAAAGTCGAGGGCCTTGATCGATCAGGCTCGGGTGGCAGGGGCTAGCTCTAGGGGTGTGGAACATCACCTCGATATGGAGGAAGGAGCCAGAGCTTGCGCAGGAGGTGGAGCACTATCAGTTAGATGTGATGGGCCTCCCCTCCACTCACAGCCTCGGCTCTGGAACCATTCTCCTTGATAGGGATTGGACTTTATTCTTCTCTGGAATTGCCCAGAGTGTGAGGTCCGGGCGGGTGCGGGGATACTGATAAGCCCCACCGTGTAGGAATTTACCTTGGAAGATGAGAGGGTCACCTCCCTCTGCCACCAGGTTGCTTTGGGGGCGGGGGGACTCTGACTGTCGTTTGTTTTTGAACAGCAGTTTCGAGTATTTGGCTCTCTTGGAGTCCCTGGCTGGAGACCCGCATGGGGCTCCATTGCTCTGCTGGGATATTTAACACACATGTGGGCAATGACAGATATACTGGAGAGGCGTGATTGGCAGGAACGGCCTCCATGATCTAAACCTGAGCAGTTGTTTGTTATTGGACATCTCTGCTAGTCCAACCGAGTCTCACGTTTTTTATTTCGTGCTCCCGTAATGAAATGAGTCAAATTTTTGTGACGGGGTGTTTTTTAACTCACTATTACTAACCCTACTCCTACCCCGACCCTAACCTTAACCATAACCTAATCTTACTCTTTCCCCTCACCCTAACCATAACCACCCCCGACTCCCCCGCTTCACTTTTAATTTTGTGCAGCCATCACGGAATGAATTAGAATGAATTTGTGCTGCCGTGATGAAAATGAGGCACTTTTCGTCATAATATCACAAACCAATAGATTAATGTATATTTCGTGCTTCTGAATCACGACTTGCCATGAGACCAGGTTGGCTAGTCACGTACTGTCTGTAATGAACACCACGTTCGAACAGAAGGATGCTCATAAGCGTACATGGTACCAAACAAAGTTGGGAAAGAGAACTAGACATGGAAATAACACGGGACATGTGGTTGAGTGCCTGGAAAACACAGGCATCCTCCACAAATTCAAAGACTTAGAGGGACTTTTGCTGGAAGAACCTGATATGATTCTTCCTCACTCCTAAACAGAAATCAAAACAAAGTGGCACCCAATACAATTGCTGGAGGGAATGTGGAGAGGTTATGGCTGATCACACACACATATTATGGTCCTGCCCTATTATCCAGGTTTTCTGGGGTAAGGTGACAAGAATTATACCAAAGGTATTAGGTTTTAATATTTGCATGACTTTTACAACTCTTTATCTTGGAATCATCCCTGGGTGTATGAATGCGAATGATTTCTTTAAGATTTTGCTGGCAGCATGTAAAAAACAATCACAAAACATTGGCTCCATAAAATATTTCTTAACATTGTTAATCAGCTACATACTGTAGAACAAATGACGTACTTGATAAGACTCCAAAAAGACCAAGGAGAAAAACAATGGAGAAAATGGTGTGTATATATTTATGAGTCCTGTTAACGAAGGAAATAAGTTTTTTTTAATTTTTTTTTTGTTCTGAAAATGTTCCTTGAAAATGTGATAAATAAAAAGTAGAAAAAAAATAAGTGTAGATGGTACCAGAGCACCCTATGCCGAAGGTTGATGATTGATTTTGTGATCGTGTCATCTGATCTGAGGCTGCATGTTCTGGACACTTGGCTAAAGATAAGGACAGTGCCGTTCACTGATCAACATATGGTGGTGAGTTGGATCAGAAGATAGGGAGGACTTTGGACAGACCTGGTTGGGGACATTGAACCAGAATGGGCAATGTTCAAAGCTTCCATTGCTGAAGTTGCAGCGGGAAGTTGTGGCCTGAAAGTCTTAGGTAGCTCAAGGGGCAGTCACCCTCAAACACCATGGTAGGCACTGGTGGTCAGGAAAGATGTCAGAGTCTTTTATCCCAGAGGACTCCAGAGGTAGTTACAAGGTACCGACAGGGCCGAAAGCAGCCTCTACTCTGAGGGAGCAACCACGGAGAAGGATTTCCGTTCGGCACCAAGGTGCTTTTAGAGGACCGTGTGGCACTTCAGGAAAGGAAAATAGGGAACCATCCAATCTGTATATAGTAAGGATGGGACTCGGTTGACCTCAAGTGAGTAGGTAATCAGTCTCTGGAAGGAACATGTTGAGGAGCTCCTGCATCAGACTGGAGCAGCCTCTGTATTAGAGGCAGAGCTGGAGGCTGATGGGGGATCATCATCAATTTCCCTGGTGGAAGTCAGTGAGGTAGTCAAACAACTCCACAGTGGAAAAGCCCCGGGGGTTGATGAAATTCATCCAGAAATGCTGAAAGCTCTGTGTGTGAAGGGACTGTCAACATTCCGTGAAGGCCTGGGACAGTGCCTAAGGAGTGGCAAACTGGGGTGGTGGTCCCCATATTTTAAAAAGGGGACCAGAGAGTGTGTGTGTAGGTATCACACTACTCAGCCACCCTGGTAAAGTCTACTCCAGGGTGCTGGAAAGGAGGGTTCAGCTGATAGTCAAACCTTAGATTGAAGAGGAACAATGTGGGTTCTGTCCTGGCCATGGAACAAGCAACCAGCTCTTCACACTCACAAGGATCCTGGAGGGTGCCTCGGAGTATGCCCATCCAGTCTACATGTGACTTGTGGACTTGTAGAAGGCATATGATCAGGGAGTATGGAGTGAGGGTGCCCTTCTGAGGCCCATCCAGTCTCTGTATTTACAAAGTCAGAGCTATGTTCGGACTTGTTTCCGGTGGGGGCTGAACTCTGCCAGGGCTGCACCTTGTCACCAATCCTGTTTGTCATATTCATGGACAGGATATCGAGGCATAGTCAAGGGGAGGAGGGTCTTCATTTGGGTGGGCTGAAGGTCTTATCACTACTTTTTGCAGATGATGTGGTCCTGTTGGCTTCATCAGTCTGTGACCTCCAGCACTCACTTGGTCAGATCGTAGCCGAGGGTGAAGAAGGTGGGATGAGGATCAGCACCTCTAAATCTGAAGTCATGGTTCTCAGCAGGAAACCGGTGGATTGCCTACTCCGGGTAGGGAATGAGGTCTTGCCCCAAGTAAAGGAGTTCAAGTACCTCGGGGTCTTGTTAACGAGTGAGAGGACAATTGAGCATGAGATTGGCTGGAGAATTGGTGCAGCAGGAGTGGTATTGCATTCGCTCTGCTGTACTGTTGTGACGAAAAGGGAGCTGAGGGTGGCTGGAAACACCAGCCACCCTCCGAATTCGTGGGGAGATCGGAGAAGAGCTGCTGCTCCTTTGCATTGAAAGGAGCCAGCTGAGGTGGTTCAGGCATCTGGTAAGGATGCCCCCTAGGTGCCTCCCAGGCATGTCCATCTGGGAGGAGACCCCAGGGAAGACCCAGGACTAGGTGGAGAGATTATATCTCCACTCTGGCCCGGGAACAGCTTGGGATCCCCCAGTTAGAGGTGGTTAATGTGGCCCTGGAAAGGGAAGTTTGGGTTTCCCTGCTGGAGTGACCCAAACCTGCATAAGCGGTTCAAGATGACCTAACCCAGCATTATCTTGTAACTGTCTGAATTAAATTGGAGTATAACTAAGAAAAACTGCATACATTATAGATAACGTTTATGCAGTATATGAATTCAAAATGCAAGTTTGTTTTGCTTATGTAATATTCCTTTCTGCCATCTGCTGTACATGTCAGATCTTGTTCCAGGGAGTAATAGCATCATCCAATGCATGATGGAAATTCCTCAGCTTTGGAAAAGCAGTGATGTATATATTCTAAAACACGAGTCGATAATAGATAAATGATAACAGATAAACTGAAGGCATCGCCCCAAAAAAAAAAAAAAAAAATGCCCCAAGCATCAAATTTGGTACACATATTCTAAATTAACTGTTTATTTTCAGATATGGAGCCATCGTGGAGCTGACCTCTAATGAGCTACAGGGGTCATTAAAGAATTACACAGGGGGCACTTTTTTTTTTTTTACTTTCACCCATCAAAGTGGCTTTTTGATTGATCTTGTGTATTAAAGGCCATCAGACATTACAAGTTTGTTCTCAGACATTCTTCGTTTCTGAGTCATCATGTTAAACTGAAGGCGATGGATTCATTTATCTATTATCGACTCAATTTAGAATATATATGCCACTGCTTTTCAAAAGCTGAGGAATTTCCATCATGCATTGGATGATGACAACATTCCCTGTAATATTACACAGGGGTCAAATAAAAGGATTAAAAAAATTAAATAGGTTTGACTGTGTTGAATGCTTGGTCTTCAAAGTAAAGGTCAAACAATTCTATGACATGTGACATATGTTACATCGTAACACGATAACTGAGCATGACAGATGGTGCAAACTATTCCTTTTTAAAATGCTATTAAGTCAACCAATAATTTGCATCATTTTTTTTTTTTAACAAAATTGGAGCAACTTTAAGTTTTGACCCCTGTACAAACTAAAATTGACCTTTGCCACCATTTTTGCTGTTTTAACCTCATAACTCCAGAACATTCAGGTATAGATCATCTAAACTATACCTTTTTGGAATTGTTATGATCAGACAAATAATGTGGTATAGTTTTCAACACGACTGGAGCATTTTAAAATTGTGACCCCTGTGTAATTCTTTATTGACCCTGTAGCTTATTAGAGGTCAGCTCCAGGATGGCTCCATATCTGAAAATAAAAAAAAAATTAATTTAGAATATGTATGCCAAATTTGATGCTTTTATCACAAAATCCACAATTGTTATGGAAATTGTAGTTAAGCTGCTCCACTATCAGCTTTCTCTCTCTCTGGATGTATATATGTATGTATGTATGTCCAATATAAGAAGAGAAGTACGCTTGATTTGCTCACAGGGGTACGTTTTGACGGTGGAGCACATTTACAAAATGCCACAAAAAACCCACCAAAAAATAAATAAAAATACTTAATTTACTCATATTTGCAGTCAGTCTGGGTAAATCACGGGACCCACTGATTCTGCAGCTAAGGTTAAAATAACGTTATGATTTTGCACCAAATGGATGTAAAAACAGCCTACTTGAATGCACCAATAGATTGCGAAATCTACATAGAACAGCCAGAAGGATACAAGGTTAATTCGTCCACGAGTGACAGGTTGGTATGCAAACTACAAAGATCATTGTATGGATTGACGCAATCAGGTAGGATTTGGAACAAGGTTTGACACAAGTGTTTAACCAATAACTATTTTGCACAGAACCAAGTTGACCACTGCGTATACACAAGAGAAACAATATGACAAAGTGATCAGTGAGCAGTGATGCCGGTAACGCGTTACTTAATAACTCGTTACTCTAATCTAACCACTGTTTTTAGTAATGAGTAATCTAACGCGTTAATCTTTCCAAATCAGTAATCAGATTAAAGTTACTTCTCCATGTCACTGTGCGTTACTATTATTTTTCATTGTGGGTCGATAGCAGCATTAAACTTGGTCCGTGGGCAGGAGGTCGGGGTTCGACTGAACTGCCCACTTTCAGCGAGCTGTGAGCTTTTCATCCGCTGTTTTCTGCAGCAGCTCCGACTCATCCTCACCTCTTAAAGCACAATGACAACAGCACACCTGCACTGAGCTTTACAAAGACATTTTATGCTTTTTTTTCTCCTTTATTTAGAGTTCTGAGCTGAGCTGCTCCGTATCTGCTTGTTAAAAACAGCTGATCCTCCACGACGCGTTAACAACTAACACTATTTTCCACACAAATGCAACTAAACTCTCTTTCTGAGGACCACATGATGTGAAAACGCAATAAGACTTTCTTACCTGTAAATTTGGTCATGTTTTCTGCATAAATAAATGTTATCCATTCTTTGTGCTCAAACGCCAAAGCAGGGGTGAATCCAGATGGAATGGGGGCATGGGGCAAGGATGTGCCCCCCACAACACCCCTAGATTAAAGGTCCAGTTTTGAAGCCTTTTTTTTACTACAACTACTAATACTACTTATAATAATAATTTTGACAAGTAAAATGTTTCGAGAGAATTTAATTGTTAGAAAAATGTTAGAAATAATTTAACAGTTACATTTATAAACAATGTAGGTTAGAAATTGCAAGTTTTACTGTTACAGTGCTGTCAACAGTTAAATATGAGGTCAAGAAAGAGGTCTTTATTTTACTTTTTATAAAACAAGTATTTATTGTCATTGAAGTCAAGAAAGGGTGACTATAAAGTGAGTTTTGGCAAAACAAGTATCATTGTCATGTTGAGGTGGCAGAGGGTTGTTGTCGGCGGGGGGAAAGTAACTAAAAAAGTAACTAGTAATCTATCTTAGTTACTTTTACAATTGAGTAATCAATAAAGTAACTAAGTTACTTTTTCAAGGAGTAATCAGTATTTGGATTACTTTTTCAAAGTAACTGTGGCAACACTGTCAGTGAGAGACTTTGAGAAAAACTGGGCATTTTTTCTAGTACAGGCAACTGTCTGCATGATGTTGTGGCTGGGGTGCCTGGCGTGCCTGGCTGGCTTTTGTTTGTCTTCTGTTTTCTGTCTTTTGTTTTTCCTTCCAGGTGGCACGCGTTTAGGACTGAGTGGCTGTGTGGCTGAGTTATCAGGACCTCACCCTGATCACCTGAGGCTGATCATGTGCAGCTCGTCAGGACTCACAGCTGTGGTGCATCTACACGGATTGGAGCATGGTGGCATTTAAGTCTGGAGTACACAGTGTGTATTTGCCAGAGACTCGACCTTGTGACCAGACGGGTGAGATCGTCGTCTTGAGAGCCATCTCATCATTATGGATGCAGAGAACGTCCAGGTTTGATGCCATGGTCTGTGAAAGAGGAGGGGGTGAGGTCTCACGCTCGTCAGCACACTTCCTGAGGTATGTTAGGTTTTGTGACTAACATTAGTACAGTCAGTAAATGTGGTGTCCCTCACACCTTATTATATTGAGCTGTTATGTTAGTCGTTTAATCAGCTTCCACTGCAGTTGAGTAGGTGAACAGGGTGTTCCATGCCTGCAGGGTGGGAAGCTGATTAGTAATTAAGCCAGGAAGTGTTTGCTGTTTATGTACACCTTTGAGTGGTCTCTCTGTGTGTGGAGTGTGGACTCACATGATGGTTCTTCTTTCACAGACTCGGTTTGTCGCGGCCACCTGGGGGGTGTCGGCGGGGTCCTTGGGTCCGAACTGTTTCTGGTTCCGGACCGTTAGTGCTGCTGGGAGCACACCGTCATCTCCACCTCGCAGACCGCGCACTCATTTGTTGTATTTAGCACGTCACTGTTATGTCATTAAATTTTGTTATCCTTTGTACCGTGCTCTGCTTATTTCATACTGGGTCCTTCAAATGCTGTTCGGTTCTCCGTCCTGCGTCCGACACATAACACATGAGACCTAATTTAAGGTTTGTAGCAAGGAAATTGTCACAGTACACTTTACTAAACCTACTGAACAGCCATTGGGGTACAGTTAAGAACATATTAAGATATCTCAAAGGTACAAGCAGCAAAAAGTTGTGTAACAGAAGGAGTGAAGAGAACCCAAGTATACAAGCTCATAGTGATGCAGATTGGGCTGCTGATACCAATGATAGATGAAGCACATTTGATACAATGTTGAACTTAATGCAATATGCTGAAAACCATTTAACATTCTTACACCTGACTTCTTTTTGGCACAGGCCTAATTATTAAAATTATGTTGGCAAAGTGTGCAAGTCGATGAGAAACTGAAACAATCTTGTAAAACCCCTTTTGGCGTGAGAACACAAAAGTCAGACCATTTGGCAGCTATCCTACATAGTTTAATTGATACTCTGGGTTTTTAACCTTACAGAGGAGAATGTGTGTTCATCATTGATTGTTGACCCGTCTGTTGTCCTTTGATCCTGTAATGAGGATTGCTCATTAGTTCTGCAATCCTCATTACAGGATCAAAGGACACAGGCTCAGAAAGATCAATGATAGGATCCAAGGAATCAGGACCAATACTAAAAGGCCCCTTTCAGAATTGAATAAGCATTTTCTTTTGCTCAAAACTTACATCTCTGCTAAATTCCATTAAAAATAATGTTTTGAGCTGTCATCCTGCCTAACTAGCTAAATGACTAGGGATAGAGCCAGGATTTTACAAAGGGGTGGGGTGACAAGTATGATGACAACTAAAAAATATTTGAAATGTCTGTGGCTAAAAAAGTGAACACCTTTGCTACACCTTGCCTAATGAGTAAACAGTGAACAATGTTATTTTAACAATAAGTGCAACAAATTTATGCAAAATGACTGGAAGACATTTGCACAAGATGTTCAACAATATTGCACATAACTCAGAGTCACTGAATAACTCTTTTCTTTATGTATTCATCCTGCAGAAGTGGGAGGAATATACAACTCTGATTGCCACAGGTAGAAAAGACCTCTTGTGGCATTCTGTGGTGCACCTTGGTGGTCTCAGCCTATGACTGAGGGTACTCTGACAGGATGTCAGTGTGGCATGCAGGGGGTGGGAGGTGTTCTCTAGGATGCTGCGCAGTTTCCTCAGCATCCTCCTCTCTGACACCTCCACCACAGACTCCAGCTCAACCCCCAGGACAGAGCCAGCTCTCCTGATGATCTTGTTGAGTCTATTCGTGTCAGCTGCCTTCAGCTTGCTGCCCCACCACACCGTAGTAGGCCTTTTAAATACAATTAAATAATTCTGACGTGCTTTTAAATTGTTTACGCTTTATTTCTAGGTTTATTGTAAGTTTTGAGTTGTTTTAAATTGGGTGGATATACGTGTGCATATTGAAACTCTAAGGATATCATAAAGCATTAAAGTTGAAGTTTCAATCAAAGTGACAAACGAACAGACGAACAAACAAAAACAAAAAACAGGAAGGAATAAAAGCCCATCAAGACCTCACAGTAATTTCTGGCTTCACCCATAAATTAATTCGTTGACATATTCTTGCTGAGATATTGAAGAAAATGTCAAAATGGGCTCTGCAGCGTCACAGAGAATGCATCAAATCCTGCATGTGACCTTTATATCAAATCAACGACCTGACCCTTTAAAGAATAATTGGACCAAGCCATGAATCATGGATTGAGAATCTTTGAACTTTACTGACATTCTAAATGGCAGCAAACCTGTTTTTAGTGTGCATTTTTAGATTTGGTCATTAACTTGCCGCAATATAACAGTGTGAAGCCAATTATGTCTATTTCATGCCACCGAGGCCCTCAGTACGACCAATGTTACTTCATTCATTATAACAGCTAAGTACTCGGCTAAAGCGCTACACACTACAGTTGTGTTAGTCAAAGGAAATGTCACATTTCCATGTGATAATTATTCCAAAGGGACTTAATTGTCACATCATCTTGAGTAATGCATTCAGATTGGTGACAAATGGACTTGGCCTTTTATATATCTATTGCTCATGCTGGATGTCTTTCCTGATGCGGACTGGGTAATGTGTTAGGAATGAAAGGATGGCGCAACATTTGAAGGAAATGAAAATTGGCAACCGACAGAGGGCTGAATTCAACGACACCCCAAACATCAAAGCGAAAAAAAAAAAAAAACTATGCTGGATGCTTGTCCATTTGGCCAAAATTTCATTGCAGCAACTCAAAATGGCACTTAGTAGTTTGTATGGCCCCCACATGCTTGTATGCATGCCTGACAATGTGTTGTAAAAACCCTTATGATCCTGATCTCCTCCCACATCTGGACGAAGGCATCACTTAGCTCCTAGACAGTCTGAGGTGCAACCTGATGGTGTCAGATGGACCGAAACATAATGTCCCAGAGGTGTTCTCTTGGACTGAGGTCAGGTGAGCATGGGGGCCAGTCAACGGTATCAATTCCTTCATCCTTGAAGAACTGCCTGCATACTCTCACCACATGAGGCTGGGCATTGTTGTGCAGCAGGAGGAGCCTAGGACCCACTGCACCAGCTTAGGGTCTGACAATGGGTCCAAGGATTTCATCCCAGTACCTAATGGCAGTCAGGGTGCCGTTGTCTAGTGCAGTGGTCTTCAACTCCTGTCCTCGAGGGCCAGTGTCCTACACCTTTTTAGATGTGTCCCTGGTCCAACACACCTGAATCAAATGGCTGAATTACCTCCTCAGTATACAGTCAAGTTCTCCATTTAATCAGCCCTCGAGGACTTGACTTGAAGACCCCTGGACTCTAGTGTGTGGTGTTCTGTGCATCCTTCCAGAGACATGTCTCCTCAGACCTTCACTGACTCATGGACTGGTCATGCTGAATGATGTTGCAGGCAGCATAATGTTCTCCACAGCATCTTCAAACCCTTTCATATTAGTCACATGTGCTCAGGATGAACTTGCTCTCATCTGTGAAAAGCACAGGGCATCAATGGCAGACCTGTCAATTCTAGTGTTCTATAGCAAAGGCGAGTCGAGCTCCACGGTGCTGGAGCCCACTACAGTTCGTTGGGCCCTCAGGCCACCGGCATGAAGTCTGTTTCTGATTGCTTGGTCAGAGACATACCCACCAGTGTGACCTGCTGTACGTTTTTTTTTTGTAGGGCTCTGGCAGTGCTCATCCTGTTCTTCCTTGCACAAAGGAGCAGATACCGGTACGGCTGATGGGTTAAGGACTTTCTACTGCCCTGTCCAGCTGTCCAAGAGTAACTGCCTGTCTCCTGGAATCTCCTCCATGCTCTTGAGACAGTGGTGGGAGACATGGCAAACCTTCTGGCAATAGCATGTATTTATGTGCCACTCTGGAGGAGTTGGACTACCTGTGCAATCTCTGCAGGGTCCAGGTACTGCACCATGCTACCAGTAGAGACACTGACCCTAGCCAAATGCAAAACTAGTAAAAAAATCAGTTAGAAAAGATGAGGAGAAAAGAAAACATTTTAGTGGCCTCCGCTTGTAAAACCATTCTTGTTTTGGGTGTTGTGTTGGTGTAGAGGATGCCATCCTCCACCTGCTACACAGAGTCCACTTGCACCTGGATATGGGAAATGGCACAGTGAGGATTCTCTTACTGGACTTCTTGAGTGCCTTCAACACCATCCAGCCCCTTGTGCTCCGGGACAAACTGAACAGGATGAGAGTGGACCCCTGCCTGATCACTTGGATCTCCAGCTACCTCATGTCAGGCTGAGGAATGCCACATCTGACACTGTGATCAGCAGGACTGGAGCACCCAACACAACTTGACTTTTGGCTTTTGCAAATGGCTTTTTTTTTATTTATTTTTTTTACATATGCATAAAATGGCATACTTTACAAAAGCACACTTAAATACCAACACACATGTAACTTCACATTAACGTGTTGGTTTTTACATAGAATGAATGAATCAACCAATCAGTGTTAGTGGAGGCTCATTTACACATAATCCCTTTGGCATCTATCTGTGTTTGTTACAAACCTTCAGAATTAGTGCATTATTTAAAATTAAAAGATATGTGTTATATTTTAACTTTGTACAAATGACATAATTGACATTAATGGAGTTATTCTATCCATAATAATTTGATTTTAATTCAAAACCATAAGTCAAACTGCTTTATTTTCCAAGACCTCTGCCTCACAGCGGCACTGCCATGAGGGTTGAGCTTAGCTCCTCTCATCTACTTCATTGCTGCAGAATATGTAGTAAACAGGAGCTTCCAGCAGTGGGCACAAAGACAGAAGTGCTGACTCATTGTTTGTGTTTGTGGTCACCTTTCTTGCTACCAGAAGCGATCGTGGTGTTAAATCTAAGTCAGCTTGTTAGTAGTTTACTGAAAGTTAACTATTGGTTATTTATCTGTAATTTATCGGTTAGTTGTAGCTTCCGATAAATTTTTGGATGGTTTATCGGTTTAGCTTTATAAAGATAACCTTTCAGTTAGCTGATTAGCTGTTATCAAAGCTAACTTTTTGGTTAGCTGTGCCCACCACTGTTAATAAGTCATACAAAAGCCTTTGTTTGTAATGACAGCTTCAAGACGCCCCCCTGTATGGTGTGTATTATGACATCCAAAGAGTTCAATTTTGGTCTAATCTGACCAGACTATACTCTCCCAGTATTTCACAGGTTTGCCTAAATGTTGTGCAGCAAACTTTAAACGCGCTTCAACATACTTTTTCTTCATCAGTGAAGTCTTGCTTGGTGAGTGTGCATACAGGCCATGGTGGTTGAGTACATTACTTATTGTTTTCTTTTGAAACAATTATACCTGCTAATTCAAGGTCTTTCTGAAATGGTCCTTGCCTCTTGGCCAACAAATAATTATTTTCAGTCCTCTGTCAGAAATCTTGTGAGGAGCACTTGGTCACGGCTGGTTTATGGTGAAATGATGTTCTTTCCACATCCAGATTTTGACCCCAATAGTGCTCACTGGAACATACAGAAGTTTATAAATCCTTCTGTAACTAGTGTCATCTGAATGTTTTGCAACAATAAGGTTGTGGAGATCTTTAGAGAGCTATTTGCTTTTTACCCATCATGAGATGCTTCCTGTTTGACACTTTGGTAATGAGACACCTTTTTTATAGCCCATCTGTTGGGACTGAACCAGCTGATATTAATTTGCACTGACAAAGAGCAGGATTGCTTTGTAATTACTGATATATTTCAGCTGGTGTCTTGACTTTCCATGCCTTTTTGCACCCCCCCCCCCTTCTTCAACTGTTCAATACTTTTTTCCCTTTGTCATTTCCCATGATTACACATAACTTAATTTATGAACATCTATGGTCTGAATTCTTTGCATGTGTGGATAACCTGTGTTGTTGTCAACATCTGGTGAAAATTTCATTTCAATAACACCTTTAGAAATATATTTATTGAGAAAAATGTTGGTGTTAAATACTTATTTTACCCATTGTTACTGACCAGACTAATGTACCAAAAGGTGAATTGACTTGATGTTATATTATGATTAAAAACTGTCCCTTTAAATGTGCATGTGAGTAGTGCCCTGTGCAGCCTTTTGCCACTCTGGGATTCCTAAAGAGACAGCAGTGCCAGTACTCACTACTCCTCACGTAACCACAGATTTTTATTTATTTTTTTTTTGAGATCTCAGACAGCAACAACTTTCCAGAAATCATCCAAAAATCATTTTTAGAGGCTGAAAATGGCTCTGACCAAGAATGTATTCAGACTACAGCTGGCAACTCTGCTCAGTACAGAAGAGGGAGGTTTGAAGAGGAGTGGCTGAGGGGGGAAGCTCCGTTTATGTACAATAGTCTTGCATAAGTGTGACTTCTCATGGCAGAAAAATGATTCAAACCAGTCAGACTAAATGTAAATTAAAACTGGGAAATTGTTCAACCATTACATTGCTCCTGTTGCTGCTCCTTTGCGGGGGTGGGGGTGGAGGGTGTGTGCTGTGAGTAGCATCTTTTTTTCTTTTAATGTGGTCAAGATGGGAACGGCTTGTTTGTGCCCGTTTGTTTTCAGATAAGATCGGATCTTCATTTGTTGTTTGCCTTCACCACAAACTCAGCTCTTCCTGCATGTTTCCCATTGTGTTGATAAAGTCGTAGAAGACATTCACCCTGCTGTAACAGAAATACTGTTGTCACTCACTTTCTTGCACTCTGTTCTAATTTACAATGTTGTTTCAAGTTACATTAACCAAACACATCCTGCTCTTGTTTCACAGTAAAAGCCTTAGAGCCGCGTGAAGGGCACCAACTTGAACAGCAAGTGTTGCATTTAATTAACAGTATCTTAAGTCAAAACAAACGCGCCAACTGATTGGACATAATTATGATAGTGAATCCAATATTGATCCGTCTAATGTGATTTCTCACAGCATTAGGCACTATTCCACAAAGAGCATTTGCGGTTTGTGTTGGCTGTATTTCCTTTTGGGAACTGAATTCGTACTTTAGAGCAGTTGTTTTTTTATGGTTGTCTCCAGATTTTACTGCCTGCCATAAATTCACTCTATGCCCTGTGAACATGGGGGTGGTATTGGTGATAACAATGTAGACGTGGGACGACAAGTTGTAATAGTCGACTATATCTAGCTAACATCCCAGTAGTCAATTATTTTTTTATTAGTCGACGAGTCGAAAGCCATTTGTTAACCCATTTAACCCCTAAAAGAATAGACCTGTTGGAGCTGCCATCACTCCCTGCACTCAATGAAGAAAGTGCGTGAACCTTGGCAGGTATTGGCTTGAGCTTAGTCCACTCAAACAGGTCATCTGTGCCTAGAAAGTGAATGCAGGTATTGTTTTTATGCTCATGTTTTTTTGTGTTTGTGATTTTGTATCCATATTTGTTAAAATAAATGTCACATTTGAGTTTCACCATGAAGATTCAAAATTGGCTTAATTCATTCAATATCAAATTTAGTCGCTGACTAGACAATGAGTAATGGTACCCAACTAGTCGACTAATGATTTTTATTAGTTGTCCCAACCGGAGAAAAAAGCAGTAAATCCATCCATCTTCTACCGTTTAGTCCAATTAAGGGTCGCGGGGGGCTGGAGCCTATCCCAGCAGTCATAGAGCACGAGGCGGGGTACACCCAGGACAGGACGCTAGAGCAGTAAATCATAGAAATAAAATGTTTTTGATTCTTTCACTGTGGTTATGTTCTAAAACACAAACCACGGCCACACATCTGTCAAGTCAGGTCTGGGAGCACTCGATGATGTCATGCATTACTACATCCATTACGCCACAGAACTCACCTTCAGTTCTGGATTTAGTGTGGCGGTACAGCAAAACAATTGTTCATTTTGTGATAAAAGCATGGAGTTTGGTGCACACATTCTAAATTAACTAATGTTTATTCTTAGATCGGGAGCCATCCTGGAGCTGACCTCTAATGAGCTACAGGGGGTCAATAAAGAATTACACAGGGGTCAAAATTTAAAAATGCTCCAATCATGTTGAAAACTATACCACATTATTTGACTGATCATAACGATTCCAAGATGGTATAGTTTGGACTATCTATGACTGAATGTTCTGAAGTTATGGGGTAAAGACAGCAAAAATGGTGACAGAGGTCAGTTTCAGTTTGTACAGGGGTTAAAAGTTAAAGTTACTTCAATTTTGGGAAAAAGTGATGCAAATTATTGGTTGAAATAAAAGGATTAATAAATGGAATAGTTTTGACCGTTGAATGTTTGGTCTCCAAAGTAAAGGTCAAACAAGGTCAACGTCCATTGGATTCTATAACGTATGATGTGTCACCCCGTAACATGATAACTAAGCATGACAGATGGTGCAAACTATTCCTTTTTAAAATACTATTAACTCAACCAATAATTTGCATTTTTTTTTTCCTACCAAAATTGGAGCAACTTTAACTTTTGACACCCTGTAGCTCATTAGCAGTCAGCTCCAGGATGGCTCCATATCTGAGAATAAACATTAGTTAATTTAGAATATGTGTGCCAAATTCCATGCTTTTATCACAAAATGAACAATTTTATGGAAATTTTAGCTAAGCTGCACCATTAATGTAACCAACCAGGCAGACGGCCGGTTCATCCCACCTCTCAAAAGCCATATCTGCCACAGCCAGGTGAAACGTGGGCATCTTCTTGGCCTTCTCCAGCCACTGGGGTCCCCAGCACTGAGGCTGATAGAAATGCACTGCATGGGCAAAATGACGTTATGGCGGTGGTGGGCACAGCTAACCAAAACGTTAGCTTTGATAACCATTAATCGGATAACTGAAAAGTTATCTTTTATGAAGATAAACTGCTAAAAAAATGTATCTTTAATACAGATAAGCAATACCTATTAGCATTGATTTGGATGCGGCCACATCAGATTACACTGTCCGCTTCTGATAAACCAATTTCACTTTAAGCGCCGCAAGGGCTGCTGGGTAAATTCAAGGATCACAAACACAAAGAATGCATGAAAAATGAATAAATAAAAAAGTAAAACCCCAAACACTGTCATCATCTTTCAAAAGCAGTAAAACACAGTATTAGAAGTCACAGTTTATGTCGGTATTAGATACACTGTCATTTACGAGCTAAAAGCTGCTACTTTTTTCGCTTGCTTTGAACCCTGCGGCTTAAACATCCATTAATGCATTGATTGGCAGAGTAAAATACACGTTGTAAATATAAATTCTTACCTGTTAGTTTCAGTGGGATTCATCTGAATAAATAATCCACATAAAGCATCCTTTTTAAAAATCCAAAACAGTGTCTAAACATGAAGAAAAGTCTCTCCCTCTGTACACACAGCTGCGCCATGAGAGCTCCTCTCCCCCACCGAGTCTTGGCGATTAAATTACAGCCACAAAGCAGTAAAATAAAATAATGTTAAAATTACGGTAGTCTGTTTTGTTTTTGTGTCGAGTGGAGGAGTCACTGTAATGTCCAAAGTGAACCTGAACTACACTACCCACAATGCTCCTTGCGCCGAGCAGCCAATCACATTTTGCACTTAATGATGACATCATCAGCAAGCGACAGGTAGCCACTCTGCTAAAAACACAACAAACAGACTAAAATGTTTGATTTTAGGGTTTACAAACATTTTTGACTGTTAAACTTTTCAAAATGACCAAATATTTTCACAAAAACAATAAAGTTTATCAGTTTGAACATTAAATATCTTGTCTTTGTGGTATATTCAATTGAATATAGGTTGAAGAGGATTTGCAAATCACTGTATTCTGTTTTTTATTTACATTTTACGCAACATCCCAACTTCACTGGAATTGGGATTGTATGGTTGTCAGACTTGGACGCCCACCTGTGACCTCCGGTTATGACAAGATGGCTTTGGTAACAGGTTGGGTATCAGTAACATTACTGTCAAGGTCAGGACGCATGTGGTGGCACCACATCCACCAAATCATGGAACTACCTTGGGTCTTGAGTGGTCACCACACAGGAAGACAACAGTTCTGTCCCCACCTTCATATTCCTGAGCAGTGAATGACAAGTTAAACACCAACTTCTTTTCTTTTTCTGTCTCTAACCCACAACTTGGTCCAGCTCCTTAAATGGACTCGAGCGAGATTTGACACACAGTGCAGGGGATAACTGAAAAAAAATGCTACAAATGGTGATGCAAGCACCAAATTTGGCACACATACTACTTAAACATTACTCTTTTAAAAATGTACCCACGTGAACTTTCAATAGGCGTCCAAGAAGGGGTCATTTGAAGTATTACACAGGGGTCAAAATTTAAAAATGGTCCAATCATATTGAAAGGTATTCCATATTATTTGTCTGATCATAAAGATTCCAAAAAGGTATAGTTTGGACTATCTGTGAATGAATGGTTTATAGTTATGGGGTAAAAACAGCAAGAACACTGAGAAAGGTCAATTTCAGTTTGTACAGGGGTCAGAAGTTAAAGTTGCTAGAATTTTGGTAAAAGTGGTGCAAATTACTGGTTGAGCTAACAGGATTAATAAATGGAATAGTTTTGACTGTGTCGCGTGCTTGGATTGCAAAATAAAGGTTACGCAATATCAGCATCCATTGGATTCTATGACATGTGACATATGCTACCCTGTAACATGATAACTAAGCATGATACATGATGCAAACTATTCCTTTTTAAAACTGTATTCACCCAACTAATAATTTGCATCACTTTTTACCAAAATTGGAGCAACTTTAGCTTTTGACCCCTGTACAAATTGAAATTGACCTTTGTCACTGTTCTTGCTGTTTTTACCCCATAACTCCGGAACATTCATTCACAGATAGTCCAAACTATACCTTTTTGGAATCTTTATGATCAGACAAATAATATGGAATACCTTTCAATATGATTAGAGCATTTTTAAATTTTGACCCCTGTGTAATACTTCAATTGACCCCTTCTTGGCCGCCTATTGAAAGTTCACGTGGGTACCCGGCATTTTAAATGAGTAATGTCTAAGGAGTGTGTGTCAAACTTGGTGCTTGCGTCACCATTTGAAGAATCCCTCAGTAAATATTCACTTATCTGCTGCACTAACAAAGCGTCTCTGTTTCAAAGCTGAGGAGATGAGAGTGTTTCAAAATGATCATAATCATATGATCATGACCATAAATGTCTGCTTTGGCCAGCGTCTCCGTCCTGGTCTTGCAGTGTCTCACAAACACCTGTTTTGTGTGTGTTTTTGAAAATGCAGTCCACAGTGTGTGTCTGTTCCTGTAAGTCGTTTGTGGCGTTGGTGTCTAAGTGAAGTAGACATGTTGTGGCGGTGTGATGAGGTTAGTGCTGCAGGGCTCTGGACGCGCTGTAGGAAGTGTAACACGGTGGCCTCCTCAGCTCCCTCTAATGGCTCTGAGCTTGATTGAATTTGTTTGTGCATCCAGCAGCTTCCTAATAATCAAGCAGACAGATGATAAATGCGGCCGGTGAGTTTGCATCGGAAATAATGAGCACACACAGACCGTCACATTTCCTTAATAGTGCAGAAGATAACTGAAACAATCCTTCACATCACACTAGTATAGTTCTACCATAGAACTGGAATATATTATAGAAGACATACCTTACTGAATTTTCATGGTGATACAAGCATCAGATTTGGCATGAATGTTCTTAATAAATCAGTGTTTGAGAAAAAGTGCTGGCCACTTGAAAATCCAATATGGCAGCCAGGTTGGGGTCAATGAAGATTTACAGTAGTGTTCAGAATAATAGTAGTGCTATGTGACTAAAAAGATTAATCCAGGTTTTGAGTATATTTCTTATTGTTACATGGGAAACAAGGTACCAGTAGATTCAGTAGATTCTCACAAATCCAACAAGACCAAGCATTCATGATATACACACTCTTAAGGCTATGAAATTGGGCTATTAGTAAAAAAAAGTAGAAAAGGGGGTGTTCACAATAATAGTAGCATCTGCTGTTGATGCTACAAACTCAAAACTATTATGTTAGCAATCCTGTGAATCACTAAACTAGTATTTAGTTGTATAACCACAGTTTTTCATGATTTCTTCACATCTGTGAGGCATTAATTTTGTTTTGTTTGCTCGTTTATTAGTGTGCTTGGGGTCATTGTCTTGTTGAAACACCCATTTCAAGGGCATGTCCTCTTCAGCGTAAGGCAACATGACCTCTTCAAGTATTTTGACATATCCAAACTGATCCATGATACCTGGTATGCGATATATAGGCCCAACACCATAGTAGGAGAAACATGCCCATATCATGATGCTTGCACCACCATGCTTCACTGTCTTCACTGTGAACTGTGGCTTGAATTCAGAGTTTGGGGGTCGTCTCACAAACTGTCTATGGCCCTTGGACCCAAAAAGAACAATTTTACTCTCATCAGTCCACAAAATATTCCTCCATTTCTCTTTAGGCCAGTTGGTGTGTTCTTCGGCAAATTGTAACCTCTTCTGCACGTCTTTTATTTAACAGAGGGACTTTGCGGGGGATTCTTGCAAATAAATTAGCTTCACACAGGCGTCTTCTAACTGTCACAGCACTTACAGGTAACTCCAGACTGTCTTTGATCATCCTGGAGCTGATCAATGGGTGAGTCTTTGCCATTCTGGTTATTCTTCTATCCATTTTGATGGTTGTTTTCCATTTTCTTCCACGCGTCTTTTTTTTTTTTTTTTTGTCCATTTTAAAGCATTGGAGATCATTGTAGATGAACAGCCTATAATTGTTTGCATCTGCGTATGTTTTCCCCTCTCCAATCAACTTTTAATCAAACTATGCTGTTCTTCTGAACAATCTCTTGAAGGTCCCATTTTCCTCAGGCTTTCAAAGAGAAAAGCATGTTCAACAGGTGCTGGTTTCATCCTTAAATAGGGGACACCTGAGTCACACCTGTTTGTTCCACAAAATTGATGAACTCACTGACTGAATGCCACACTAGTATTATTGTGAACACCCCCTTTTCTACTTTTTTTTTTTTTTTTTTTTACTAATAGCCCAATTTCATAGTCTTAAGAGTGTGCATATCATGAATGCTTGGTCTTGTTGGATTTGTGATAATCTACTGAATCTACTGGTGCCTTGTTTCCCATGTAACAATAAGAAACATACTCAAAACCTGGATTAATCTTTTTAGTCACATAACACTACTATTATTCTGAACACTACTGTACACAGGGGTCAAAATTTTCAAATTCTCCAATCATATTGAAAGCTATACCACATTATGTGTCTGCTCACAAAGATTCCAAAAAGGTATAGTTTGGACTATCTGTGACTGAATGTTCTGTAGTTACGGGTTAAAAACACCAAGAATGATGAGTGAGGTCAGTTTCAGTTGGTACAGGAGTCAAAAGTTAAAGTTTCTCGAATTTTGATAAAAATTGGTGCAAATTATTGGTTGGATAAATAATAAAACTAATAAATGGAATTGACTGTGTTGAGTGTTTGGTTTCCAAAGTAAATGTCAAACAGTGTTGACGTCCATTGGATTCTATGACATGTGACATATGTAACGTGACAACTGAGCATGACACATGGTGCAAACTATTCCTTTTTATTAATTTAATAATTTGCATCACATTTTACAAAAATTGCAGCAACTTTAACTTTTGACCCCTTTAAAAACTGAAATTGTCCTTTGTCACCATTCTTGCTGTTTTTACCCCATAACTCCATAATATTCAGTCACAGATCGCCCAAACTATACCTTTTTGGAATATTTATGATCAAACAAATAATGTTATACTTTTCAGTATGATTGGAGCATTTTAAAATTTTGACCCCTGTGTAATTCTTCATTGACCCTTACCTGGCTGTGATATTGGATTTTTAAGTCACCAGCACTTTTTTCTCCAACACTGATTTATGAAGAACATTCATGCCAAATCTGATACTTGTATCACCAAGTGAAGGATTGTTTCAGTTATCTGCTGCACTATTAAGGAAATGTGACGGTCTGTGTGTGCTCATTATTTCCGATGCAAACTCACCGGCCCCATTTATCATCCGTCTGCTTGATTTATTAGGAAGCTGCTGGACGCAAAAACAAATTTAATCAAATTCTCTATATAAATGTCCATTTAGCATTTAAGTAAATAAACTGTATGTACTGGCAAGGAGACACCTTCGCACTACTGCAATAACACTACTGGCCACCGATGAGGGCACATCCACACACTAGGCACACCACAGCAACCATTTGACACACTGTGGTGTCGTATTAGTACTTATACTGCAACACTGACTGCATCAATAATTCTAATCCAATAATATAATAAATATTATTCTGAAATGTATTATTTTGTGTGATGAGTACTTTTAGACAACCTTTTACATACAGCATGTGCAAAATATTCCTACAGTGTAGTATTAGTAATTTTACGTAAATTGCAACATTAAAGTGATTAATGCATACATCAATAATTACAATATAATAAACAATATAATGAATATTATTCTGAAGTCAACCATTGTGCAAATTGAGTGTTTTTAATTTTGGTACTTTAAGTGTACTTTAATGTGAATAATTTTCTACTTTCGTTGAGCTGTATGTTCTGTTAAAATGGTTCCCACTAAATCAACATGCTCCTAATTGTATATGTTAAAGTTCTTCATCAAACTGGACGGTGATGCTCTTTATTAATTTACCTTTCTTGTATTTTGCTGCCTTCCAAAGTCTGAGTGCTGACGGACAGACGGCCTTGTTGTTGCCGTGGCGTGTCGTTGCGCTGTGTGCTGTAGACCATATTAATTTGTTCACCCTGTGCTCCCTCCAGCTCCCCAAAGATTTATTGTGGAGTGGAAGCACAGCACGTAGCTGCATCACACCATGCCAGAAAGAATTTGAATCTTGCTGCCCTGTCTGAGGAGCACGAGGCCATTCTGCATCGGAAGAATGCAGAAAACCAACAGTGTGTGCAGGTGGGCACGGCCTTCGAGAGAGCGACGTGTGGCGCGGTTACAGTGGAAGCAGACGAGGATGTTTGGCGAGCCTGTGCATCCTGTCTCCATTTCCTGCTGGGTGAATCACGCCTGGCCCAGCAGATGGCATGAAACTGCACACCTGTTCATGCAACAGACAAAAGTTGTCCTAAACCGGTTCTCCAGCCACAGCTGTAACTAGTGTCACCTTCTAAATACTTATGTACCTGACTTTATTGAGGAGGTCCAATGACTCTAATTTCAGTGTTCTCAGAACTCAGAAAAAAGTGGTGACATTCAGTTTTTAACAGCAACCCAAGAAACCTCCAGTTTTGCAACATGAGACCTCACCTGTGCTCACATCTAAAACTGTCTTCAGCAAAATGGCGAATGTAATCCTCACACTGAATAATGTAACCCAAAGGGACTGTACAGAGTGAGAATAACAATGGGTTGAGCACAGATCCTTGTGGCACCCCCTATTTCATGATGTGTGAAAACTGAGGGACTATGTATAAAAATAGCTGTAATTCCTAAATATTAATATTTTTGTGAATGCCCTTGAATTAAAACTAAAAGTCTACACTGTAAACACATCTTGACTATTTCATTTAAACTAAATTGTAGCATATAGTGATGAAACTACCAATTTTCTCACTGTTCAAATACTTATTGACCTGACTGTGTGAAATTGTTGGTAACACAAAAAATGGGCAGTTGGGGAAAGTTGACTTTGAAAGGTTTTGGCCAAGGTGCATTTTAAACTTGTGGCCTCAGCTGTGTAGACTTAAGTAGGCTAGTAGACCCTTTTTTGTCATTCTTCCCAGGTTTTGGAAAAGCCTATACATGTGCCCTGTAAAATGTCATGAGCAAACCAGTCCAGCCCCTGTAGTTTACACGATAAAGCAGTTTTTAAAATATGTTTTATTAATTATTTACTTTTTATTAACTAGTGATGGTGTGTTTTTGTGTGTATATTTTTTTTGGGGGGGGGGTCGTTGTGAAGCTCTGTTGGTGTTAAAGTGCTCTATAACACTGCAAAAACTGCCCCTCTCAAAATAAGCCAAATAATCTTAAATTTAGCCAAATTTTTATTTTTTATTTATTTATTTATTTTGCTTAATACAAAACAATCTGCCAGTAGGGTAAGAAAAATTTGCTTGGTTAGAATTCTCAAACCGATCAAATATTTTCAAAAAACATTTTTTCTCATGTAAAAAATGCTCGACAAGATTATTTTTCTATTTTGACAAAAAATAAGTCCAATTTTCATTAAACAAGTCTTTTTTACTTTCTTCGATATCAGTTTTTTGCAGTGAAATAAAATATTATTTAAAAAAACAGTGCATACTAGTACATCATAAAATGTATAAGGCATATCATGAGGATTCACTGATTGGACATTTTTGATTTTGATGGTTCAAAACAACCATTACCAAATTTAAGTGCTGCTTTTTGTAAATGTGAAAAATGCTTAAAAAAAAACAAACAAAACAAAACAAAAAAAAACCTTCTTGGATAATTCCCCAGATTCAGATCAGTTTCTACATGGGATGCATTCTTCCTTGAAAATCAGTCCATTGGTTTTTGAGTACCGGCACTATTGGTGACGGTTCTTACAGAATCTAACTTCTTTTTTTTTCTCTGTCAGTGTTATCATTCTTACGGACGCCTACAGAATGGATCATGTTTTATTCCGTTCATTGTGTCTGTCTGTGTTCTCCAGGAGATCCATCGGATCACTGCAGGTGACGGCATCAAGCGTGTCGACAAGGATGACACAACAGCCAATGAAGTGGGCTGGATGACCTCTGTCAAAGACTGGGCTGGGGTCATGATATCTGCTCAGACGCTAACTGGCAGAGTCCTGGTGAGTGTTTGCATGTTTGGGCGACACGTCACAGGAGGATCGTGAGCACCCACGCACCTGAACGCACCAGTGAGGCATTCTGATCAAA
Organism: Thalassophryne amazonica; assembly: GCF_902500255.1. Taxonomy (NCBI): domain Eukaryota; kingdom Metazoa; phylum Chordata; class Actinopteri; order Batrachoidiformes; family Batrachoididae; genus Thalassophryne; species Thalassophryne amazonica. Next base: position 24,392,900 of record NC_047120.1, on the reverse strand, counting down.
ATGATCTTTTCCCAGGTTTTGTCATCAGCTTAGGCTTGTGCCCTGTACAATGTATAGTCAGGTTTGTTATGCAGTTTTGTTGGAATTTTGTACAGATTAGTAAAACAATATCCTTTTGGAACATGCATTCAATAGCCAATTAGAAAATGGATAATTCCATTTTTGCAGATGCCACCATGGCGGCCTTCTTGGAAAATGGACTTTTTCAATATCTTGTTTTCTAGCTTAGCCAGGATGTTGATTTCAGTGGCTAAATGCACATTTCCAGGGCCAAGAAAGCCAATGATGTTATTTAAAAAAATATACATGTTGGCTGATTCACATTTATGGGTAGCCATCTTGGATTTGCATGTGACTTTGCCAATATGTGCAATTTGGCATTTAGTACTGCTGGATTATTTGGCCCTAAAAATGCGCATTTTGCCACTGGACTCAACATCTTAGTTCACAGTTTCCCAGTCGGCCCACTGGAACCAAAGTACTGTACATTTTCCCTTTATCCCTGAAGGTGTGTTTGGCTAATCAAAAGCTGACAGAGCAACAAAACACACCTAAGTTCTGATTAGTTCAGGGACAATTGGAAAATATGCAGTACTTAAGTTCCTGAGGACCAGGATTGGGGAAACACTGTCCTAGGTCATCTAGGTGCCAAGATATTGGAGAAACTCAAGTTTTTAAGATGTCATTTATGCAAATCCAAGATGGTCACTGTATTGGCTTCTGGAAAAATGGAATCATCCATTTTCTGATTGGCTATTGTATCCACTTTTCAAAAATATATAGTTTTGCCCAAAATTCCAATGAAAGCTAGTACCTGAAGTTAATAACACAAAAACTACTAATCTCATCATCTTGTAAATCTCCAAATTAAAAGGGCAGATAATCAGAATAACCTGAATAAACCTTTTAATCAGATCAACACAAAAGGCAAGATTGTTTTGCTTATGCAACAAACCATAAACATGTCTGGACTTGTTACAGGAAATCATCTTATAATGACAAGCACAATGGAAATAAATGTTTGAGGTTACATATTGCTTGAATATATTGCTACATGAGTTTGAAATGAGTTTTGTTGTGTCACTGTCACCTGTGATTATGATAAACACAGGAACAAATGTCTGTGACTTTCTCAGACAGAGACAATAAAGTCACAATAAAACCATTAAAGCTATACGGCCTTTCAAATTTGAAATTGAAAAAACTTCATTATATTATAGGTTTACTCATATTTTTGTAACATATTGTAAAATTACAGCTCATTGTAATGAAGAGTACATATTTGTGTGGAGAAATTCCATAGTGAATATTGCCTTTTCCTTCATTGCCGTCATGCAGACTAACTACAGGAGGAAGCACATGTGCGCATGCATGAGGTTTTGAGATGATCTCTGAGCCATCTTAAGTTAACATCCATACGATTTCTTGTAAATTACTTTCATATCTACCAAATGCTGGTCATAGCATCTGATCCCTTGAATTTCTCCCCCTCAGGGGGTTGAAATTCTAAATTTTTCCCAAACAGCATGAATTTTGATTACAGTGGCAAAATCATATTATGAATCCAAATGTTCAGGAATAAAATTATAGTGGTGCCAAAGAAAAAATGACTTAAATCTTAAAAACACAGTGGCACTATTCCTTTAAATAAAGGAATCAGCCGTCGATTAAAAAAGTGCAGCAATGTAGGAATAGTGATGAAGATTAATGAAATGAAACAGCATCAGTGGTACCCCCACGCCAAGGCTTCAACACTCGCCTGCTTCCAGCCGCCTGACAGAACGCTGTACAGTGCCTCTCTCTGGCTCAGTGTGTGACCATAATTAATCATGAAGGCTGGCTGGCCACAGTCTGCATCTAAATGTGATTTGGAACATTAATGATAACCTCACTTCATGTCGATGGCCAAACTTTTGACAAAAAAAAAAAAAAAAGAGAAAAAATTCAGACACAATAACTCAACCAAACATAACACATGCCTGTTCTAAACAGGGTTACCATGACAACCAGCCAGTAATGTGTGCCTTATGAGCTGTGGTGGTCAACAAATAATCATAAGATATGAGTTAGTGAGTGCCAATTTTGTTGTTGTTGTTATTGCTTTAAACAAATATCTTTAAAAGGATTAAAAAATACCAACCCCCCACCACTCACATTTGTTATAATAATTGTGCTTCTGTGGTGATGTTTCTGCTGAATGTTGCCGTGTTTCTGTCCTAACTGTCTGACTGCTGCTGCATGTGGCTGAAAATATTTGGAGGAATTTGATCCGTAATGGTATATCTGCCTAGTTATCCCTTTACCAGGCAAAAAGACAATGAGTGAGGGAAGCCACCAAGACACAAATGGCAAATCTGATGGAGTTATCAGCTTCTGTGCTTGTGATTATACAGCTTCATGGTGGAGTGGCACATAGAAGGATTATAATACAAGAAGACTGGCCAAACCTAAGCTTCATTCTCCCATATGCCTTCTGGCAAACTATAGGTGAAATTTCACATATTTGCACTTTGCCACCTGCTGTGTTAGTTATTCTTTCCTGATGGTCACAGATCCATGTGATTCATGTATACCAGCATGAAATCCAAAGAGGACAGATTTGCTCTGGAATGTTGACCAATCTGATCAAAGGCCTAATCTGGATCTGACATGATTCCAGAGGTGTTGTACACTCTGAGCCAAACCATCTCAATCTCACCTCTCTGACTTTGTCTCCAAACTGTCCCACCTGAGCTGTTCCTCTGATATGTTCATTCTAAGGGACAGAGCTGGAAGGTTTTGCAGCAGGTTAGGGTGGTAAGAGATGCACATGTTGATGCGCTGATAAGCAAGGAGAGTGTGTTGAGAAGGTGGAGGGAATATTTTGAGAAGCCGATGAATGAAGAAAATGAGAGAGAGTGAAAAAGCTGCATGATGTAGAGAGATACAATCAGGAAGTACAAGAGATGAGTAAGGATGAAGTAAGGGCAGCTATAAAAATGATGAAGAGTGGAAAGGTAGTTGGTCCAGATGACATTCCAGTGGAGGCATGGAAATGTCTAGGAGAGATGGCAGTGGAGTTTCTAACCAAATTGTTTAATAAATTCGTGGAAAGAGAGAGGATGCCTGAGGAGGGGAGACGAACTGTGCTGGTTATTTTTAAGAATAAGGGTGATGTGCAGAGCTGCAGTAACTACAGAGGCATAAAGCTGTTCAGCCACAGCATGAAGTTATGGGAAAGAGTAGTAGAACCTAGGCTTAGAAAACAGGTGAAGATCTGTGAGCAGCAATATGGTTTCATGCTGAGAAAGAGCACTGCAGTTGCAGTGTTTACACTGAGAATGCTGTTGGAGAAGTACAGAGAAGACCAGAAAGAGTTATACTTTGTGTTTGTGGATTTAGAGAAAGCTTATGATAGGGTGCCAAGAGAAGAGCAGTAGTATTGTATGTGGAAGACTGGAGTGGCAGAGAAGTATGTGAGGGCTGTGCAGGACATGTACAAGGACAGTGTGAAAGCAGTGAGATGTACAGTAGGAATTACAGACTCATTCAGGGTGTAGGTGGGATTACACCAAGGATCAGCTTTGAGTCCTTTCTTGTTTGCAGTGGTGATGGACAGGTTGACGAATGAGATCAGGTAGGAGTCCCCATGGACTATGATGTTTGCAGACGACATTGTGATCTGTAGTGAGAGTAGATAGCACGTTAAGTCTAATCTGGAAAGGTTGAGATATGCTCTGGAGAGCAGGAGAATGAAAGTCAGCAGGAGCAAGACTGAGTACATGTGTGTGAATGAGAGGGAGCCCAGTGGAATAGTGCAGTTACAAGGAGTAGAAGTGGTGAAAGTAGATCAGTTTAAACACTTGGGATCAACTGCCCAAAGTAATGGAGAGTGTGGTAGAGAGGTGAAGAAGAGAGTGCAGGCAGGGTGGAGTGGGTGGAGAAAGGTGGCAGGAGTGATTTTGTGACTGAAGAATATCTGCAAGAGTGAAGGGGAAAGTCTACAAGACAGTAATGAGACCAGCTTATGTTGTACGTCTTAGAGACGGTGGCACTAACAAAAAGACAGGAGGCAGAGCGGAAGATGTTGAGATTCTCTTTGGGAGTGACAAGAATGGACAGGATTAGGAATGAACATATCAGAGGGACAGCTCAGGTGGGACGGTTTGGAGACAAAGTCAGAGAGGTGAGATTGAGATGGTTTGGACATGTGCAGAGGAGGGACCCAGGGTATATAGGGTAGGGATACACCGATCCACATTTAGTCACTTCCGATCCCAATACCTGAATTTGTATATCTGCCGATACAATACTATATTGTGATACCAGAGCCCTGTTTGCTTTAATATTATTATTATTGTTGATTTTATATAAGGATATTTTGTAGTCCCAGTTATACAGCTTCACGATGAAGTATTTAGAGGAGGATTTTCTTAAAAACAAGACCTGAAAGGTCAGCTACAATTTGCCAGAAGGTACATCTGAGATGCAAGCCTAGATATGATGTTTTGTTGAAAGAATTAAGTACTTTTATTTATTTTTATAGACTTAAAAGAGAAAAGACAGCTCTCTCTCTGTCTCTCTCTCTCTCTCTCTCTCTGTCTCTTTCTGTCTCTCTCTGTCTCTTTCTGTCTCTCTCTGTCTCTCTCTCTCTCTCTCTCTCTCTCTCTGTCTCTCTCTGTCTCTCTCTCTGTCTCTTTCTGTCTCTCTCTCTCTGTCTCTCTCTCTCTCTCTGTCTCTGTCTATCTGTCTGTCTCTCTGTCTCTCTCTCTGTTTGTCTCTCTCTCTCTCTCTGTCTCTCTGTCTGTCTGTCTCTGTCTGTCTGTCTCTCTGTCTCTCTCTGTCTCTCTGTCTCTCGCTCTCTCTGTGTCTCTCTGTCTCTCTGTCTCTCGCTCTCTCTGTCTGTCTGTCTGTGTCTGTCTCTCTCTCTCTCTCTCCGTCTCTCTGTCTGTCTCTGTGTCTGTCTGTCTCTGTCTTTGTTTTCCTGCTAAGACCAAACTTAGAACTTTTTGGAAACACAAAGCCTTTCAACCAGGGCTTAATTTGAGGGGGAGTATGCTGGAGCGCGCTCTGGAACCTCGGACGTTGGCTCCGCCAGCTATTTTTATCCCTTTATCTACGGCGATGGCGCCCACGCCATATTTTCCATATGTATCAAAGTGCATTGTTAAGCTAACACCAAGGGCTTTCCAATGATGTATGGTGTATTACGGTAAACGTAAGCCTGTGATGTCATAACGCAGAGGAAAAACATGGAAGTTTCACACTAGTGCGCCGCTGATTCTCATTACTGTAAGTTCTCATGTAAGCCCTCACTCTGAAAAATTTCAACACTGACAGCAAGCCAAGAATCCGTGCTTTCCAACAGTATTGCTATATGTTGCAGATTCAAAGTATCACCACAGCGCACCCTGACCACTGACAGTCTGAAATCCATTGTTGAGATTTTGGGTGGTTGTAGACAATAAATACCCAGACTAAAATAAAGCAGCACAACATGTTTGATGCGATGTGATCCTGAGCACGTACACTGAAGTGAAATACGTTGGTGGTCGGAGTGTGACATCACGTCTGCAGTCGGTGTCCACGGTCATCGCTTTTAACGTGTGTGTGTGTGTGTGTGTGTGTGTGTGTGTGGCTGCTTCAGTGCTCGGCCTCTGATAGCTTAATACACAACTGTTTAGCAAGCTCTCGCCTGTCACCATGGCAACTGCAGCTTACCTAACATGGCAGATGTGTGTTTTCTGTGTCAGCTTGTTTGGACGCCACATTAAAGCCGTCTGAGAGAGAATTTCAGCGCTCTTTAAGAGCGCGGCTCGTCTTAGTCGACATGTTGAGCTTGTTTTTTGCTTTCATTCTTCTGTCCTTCTCCCTTAGTGGACTCGGGATCCCATCATATCTCCCACTGCTTTATTCCAAGCAGCCTATGAGAATATTGTGTAACATCACATCCCTGTCTGCTGATTGTCTTTGTCTGTTAGATATTCACAGTGTGTGAAAAGCGCTGTTATTTTATCTTTTCATTGTTCAGGGACGTTTCTCTCTGATCCACGCTGTGCATGAGAATCATCTCATTAGTTTTTCCAGTTGAATCAGCTTTTTAATTAAGAAGAGATGAGGCAGAATTCAGGGAAAACATTTCTGAAGGAAATGCGTGATTTGCTTCAGGTCAGTAAAGTCCATAAGTATTTGGACAGTGATGTCATTTTGGCTCTGTTTACCACAGTGAGGAGTTTTCAGATCTTATAAGTACAGTGCATATGCAAAGTATTCACAATGCTTCACTTTTTCTACATTTTATGGTACAGTCTTAGTCCAAAACGGAGTCCATTCTTTTTTTTCCCTTCAAAATTCTACACACAACACCCCATAATGACAACATGAAAAATGTTTTTTTTTAAAGTCGTCTTGAATATGATGCCACAAGCTTGTTGCACCTTTCTTTGGGCAGTTCTGCCCATTCCTCTTTGCAGCACCGCTCAAGCTCCATCAGGTTGGAGAATGACACTCAATCTTCATCTCATCAGACCAGAGAATTTGTTTTGCATGGTCTGAGAGTCCTTCAGGCGCCTTTTGGGAAACTCCAGGTGGGCTGTCATGTGCCTTTTTATTGTTTGGCTTCTGTCTGGCCACTCTACCATACAGGCCTGATTGGTGGATTGCTGCAGAGATGGTTGTCCTTCTGGAAGGTTCTCTTCTCTCCATAGAGGAATGCTGGAGCTCTGACAGAGTGACCATCAGGTTCTTGGTCACCTCCCTGACTAAGGCCCTACTCCCCTGATCAGTCAGTTTAGACAACGACCAGCTCTAGGAAGAGTCCTGGTGGATCTGAACTTCTTCCATTTATGAATGATAGAGGCCACTGTGCTCATTGGGACCTTCAGTGCAGCAGAAATATTTCTGTACCCATCCCTAGATTTGTGTCTTGAGACAATCCTATCTCTGAGGTCTACAGACAATTCCTTTGACATCATGTTGGTTTGGCTCTGACATCCATTGTCAGGTGTGGAACCTTACATGTAGACAAGTGTGTGCCTTTCCAAATCATGTCCATTCAACTGACTTTACCCCAGGTGAACTCCCATTTAGCTGTAGAAACATCTCAAGGATAATCAGTGGAAACAGGATGTACCTGAGTTCAATTTTGAGCTTCATGGCAAAGGCTGTGAATACTTATGTACACATGATTTTTTTTAATACATTTGCAACAATCTAAAAAAAACATTTTTCACATAGTCATTATAGGGTATTGTGTGTAGAATGTTGAGGAAAAAATGTATTTGATCCCTTTTCCCCACAATCTTTCATATCTTAAACCTCAAGAACTGTAAAACTCTCAAAATTACAATTTTTATACATTAATACTGGGATGTCAAAGCTCTGTATGCCAAAAAATCATGCATTTCTGACATTTATAAATGGCTTTTGTAGTGAATTTTGTGTTCTACAAGTAGGAAATGTACCAGAAGCCCTGAAATGCTCACATTGTATGCTAGATGGCTACAAAGGCTGCTCAAATATATGGCAAGGTCTCGACTATTTAGTCATTTGAGAAGTTCTCTTTTGGTGAAAATAAAATTGTCTGACAGACTGAAATCATCTTACAGTTGTGTCCCTGGCCCTGATGGATAACTCATTTGTTAATACAGATCAGAATTTTTACAACCAGGTTTCTTCAGACATGTCAGGAACATTTTCATTTTCACAAACATTTCCAAGGCTTGGACTTCATTTCATTCAGTCATTAAGAAATATGGTTCTGTTTGGTAAATCTGTCTGGAGTAGGCAGTTCTCAACAAAACTGAGTGACCATACAAGAATTAAGCTCATGAGGAAAGCCACCAAAACGCCCATGGCAAGTTCGAAAGCATTATAGGCTTCGGTGGCTTTGATTGTCAAACCTGTGTAATATGCTCATTTTGCCTGAAATATACTTTATTGATCTCACAGTGGAGAAATTATGTTTACACTCCAGTTACCTCAGACAGCACTTAGTCCACAATTATTACTTGTTTACCGTAATAATGGCACACATCAGAATTAAAGACAGCACATACACATTTGACATTGTTTATTTGCACTAAGTTTGAAGAAGTCCGTTATCCGAATTGAGGCAAGTGGGTGAAGGCCACTCAGCAACCCTGGAGGGGTTCCTCTGGAGGAAAACAGTCGGGCAATTTGAACTTCAGGCTTGATAAGCCTGTAATGTTATGGTTTGAGCAGCGAAAAACACTTTTTAACAGTTCCACTTGCACAACCAAATCCCAATTATGAATTAAGAATAATCCCAATTATGAATTAAGAATGTTCACTGGCCTCTGAAATCTTCAGCTTCAACTGCAAGGCACGCATCTGCTCCAAGATGTCATCCAGTTTGCGTCTGAGTTCAAGAGTCATCGCAGTCTGAGAATACACTGCCATGCCAACCTCGTTAATTGTAACGGATAAGCGAGGGGCCATGGTTCTTGATGCCGCCGTCTTGCCAATTTTCTGGTAGATCAGGGCAGCACATAAGCCATAAAGTACCAGCCCTGCTACCATAAGACCAAAAATGAATAAATCGCCGACGTCCTCAATGGAGAAATGCACCAAGCATGCCACACGCCAGGAACTCCAGGACTCAAGAACATAGCCTGCAGGATATGTTCCATCTGGGCAGGTAGGATCCCCCGGTCCTGACCTTCTTGTAGAAAAAATGGTGTCAATAGCGTTCAGACCAGCTGATCAATTCCATGGTTAATCCAATAGTAGTCCATTAGATCCAGAATCCAATATAATTTGAGGGATTCACAGTCTGGTGAAGAAGGGACTTGAAGGTTAAAAGCAGAGAACAGAGATAAGGGAGAGTGGAGGAGATGCGACCGCTCTTGTTGGAGTCCCAAGCTAATAATGCCCGTTGCATTGCCAGTCACAGCTTCATGGTGGAGAGGTGGAGATGATGACTTTAATGAAGAAAACGAGTCAAATGTAGGTTTGAGTCTTCCACATGCCTTTTGGCAAACTGCATCTGAATTTTCACATCTTCTGTTTACACTAGCCATGGTAAATATTCATGTTTACCTCCATAGGGCTCCTCTTTGTGCTAGCAGACACTTCAACTGACTTTCACCTATTCAGTGGCGACAAGAAGCAGTTTACCATTGGTGTTTTTAGCTTTCCTCATACAATCACTTTGCATAGCTGGTTAGCCTATGATGTTTACCTTCTAAATCAATACTGAACTGATTTAAAACATTTTTGTCTCAAGTGAAAAAATGGACCCAAAAGCATTTAAATAATGAACCCAGTTAATACCTGTATAGGCATCTTTCACATTGACATGGAACAAATTGTTCTAAAATTCATAGTTTAAGCGAAGGTTATGCATAATAGGATGTTTGATTACTAGCATCCAGGTTATCATTTGCTAGGAGTCCGCTAACTCTTTTCAGAACATTTTAATGCAAATATCTGAGGTAATATGGCTTGCTGTGTGTTTAATTGCCCAAATGTATCATCTAAGAATTCTTTGGTCTAGTACTTTTGCTAATTTTTTAGTATTATTTATTTCTGTTTGCAACGTTATCACTAAATAGTAGGTATCCATAGACTGGTAATGTTAGCTACACTGATGGTGCCAATCTTTATTGAAGCTAGCCTGTCATAAATTACCCACAACCAAGCCACCCATTATTAGACCCACCCAGCTTACAAAAATACTTGTTAATGAACTGGCCAAACCCAGGTTAGTCAGGTTGTTAGCCTGTGCTAGTTTGGTAACTTCAAGATATGGTCAAGATTAGACCAAGTCAGCATTACATAAGGCGTCTTGAGCTACATACCCACTCTTCAGAAAACTTATATGTGACATAACAAAAGGTCTGTTTGTTATTTTTACAGGTTATGGTATAAATTTGAATGAGTAGAGGTTTTCTCCTATTAATCTGGCAGTATTCAGATACACCTGACATAGGTGGGTTCAAGTTGGTGTTGACTCTATACACCCACAGAAGCACACTAGCACAACAAATGACAACAAAACTGAATTGAAAAGCAAAAAATGAACAACAAAATAAGTTAAAAACTGAAAAATACAAATGTTTAATAATTCTGGTTTGTGCCATGTTTTTGGTTTTCTTCTCCCTGGACCTTTAGAACCAAGACAAGGTTTCACAGAGTGTCCACCTTCAGTGGCAGCTATCTAATAAACTGGCAACTGTGTGCTTATTTGTAGCCAAATACAGTAATTTTTTTCCAGTCTGACAGGGATTTGAACCTAGCATTCTCTGGTCACAAGCCCACCACTTTATCCACTTGACCATCACCTCACATGACCAGCAACCCAACCAGGAAGTGGGCTTTACTATAAAGAACTGAAATGACATTAAATGATGTGAAAACACTGAAATGAAGGGTTAATTTTCTTGTAGTATATTTTCTTTTCTCAATAGTTTGAGGGGGTGGTGCCCAAGGGCCCTCGAGTGACCGGCTGCCTTGTCCACCAAGTCCACAAGAAAACCTGTCACTTCTGAATGCCCTATCTAAACATCAACACGCCAGTTGTTGGTGACATTGTATCTTAAAGGCAATGACAGATGACAATCTGATTGGTCCATTTCATGTTACGCCTAAACCACACCCATGATTGAGTAAATACAACCCCTTTGTGCCATCTGCCTTACTGTGTGCTCACATTATGTGCTCTTCTTGTTGGCCAATTTCAACACAATACTCTGATGTGATCTTTATGGAGGCCTAAATCCAGATCTTTTTGACATGAAAACAATAATAAAAAATATTATTTTGTGAAGTCTGCATTCATAAAAACTGCATCTATCTATAATGTAAGAAGCGTCTGTGTGAGTGTGAGTATGTGGCTCGCACATCTCTCTATTTGTCGAAGACTATTTCTCAGCTTTCGGATATGGCTTGCGCATGGCACAATGATGTGCATCCTTTATTATGAAAATTTTGGGAATTATTTTTCAAAACCTTTATTTTGATTAACATTGGAACATTCATACTTCCAAGATGGCGTGGCTCGCTGATGTTACTGGTAGCAAAGTTAGACAACATCAGTTCATGCTGCTCGCACCGTTTCACAATAAAATGTTTAATGCCAGCATCCTAGTAAATACCTTTACTGTGAAAGGCATGCTGCCAGTGTTCCTTGCGACTGAGTTTAACTTGACAACACTGAGGAAACGTTAGCTACAGTAAAATCTGATTTTTGCTAACACCAACAAATTTCCCACTATTTGTATGTTTCAGTAAGTACATAAGCTGAATAAAATCTATTTGCTGTGAGTTCAAGTTTAAATAAACTGTGTTCAAGAGGTTGATGGTACTGAGGATTTGCTGTTTCAAATATTCTAAATGTTCTGTTTAATTTTGTTTGACTCTCTTCCAATAACCTGTTTTATAGGAATCATTTTATTTTCATATAATTTATAATAAAACAGATTTTTTTAAACCATCTGAAATACTACATTCTAATAATATAACATAAGTACACTTCTTTGTACATCCCACCTTCAAACACAGCCTCATACGACTGTCCATGAAAAATCTACTTAAGCTCCCAATTTCCTACAGGAATACAAACTTCCTACGGGCTCTGAGCTAGTATTGCAAATAACTTGTTGCTAAAATGAAGATGGGATGAGTTCCTGAGACATGTTTCAGGAACTCATCCCATCTTCTTCATGCATGTACGGACGGATCACGGGACATTGTCGCTGCAGACAGGATGTTTGGCCCTGACAGTGAACGCTGAGTGAAAAACAGGTGCAGCTTGAGGACGCCTGATGTTTATTAGATGCACATTGTGGGCTTTTTAGCAGATTGTAAAAGCTCAAGCGTAGCCGTTAGGCTATTTGATTAGCAGGAGGACACTTCCTGATGACCTTTCAGTCTTTCAAGATTGATCTGCTGGAGATTAGTACTCTCCTCGCGCACTCAAACAAGACAGACGAGGCAACGCCTCGTGTTTACTTTCCCGTTTCAGGTCGGCTGCATGCAGGGACGTGGCTTTCCACCGGCTTGGTGACGCAGAAGGATCCCATCTGTCATCCCCTGTATTATTGGCTCTCCCCTCCCCCGGGTGCGTTGTTCTCCGGATAGGACCACCTTCCTTATTCATCACAGTGTCATCACATCACTGTCTGCTCACGCCAACAAAAATAAACTCACTTTGGCGGCAAACACATGGCTGCAGCCCGTGTCGGCGCCGCAGCCATCGAGAGGATCTCCTGCAGTGTCTCACATCCGTTTCCTGTTTAGAATGCGCTCATCGAGAGATGTTGAGACAGCAGGAGTGTAGTATCTTGTAGAAAATGTGATTCCTGTTAAATGATGTGCCCCTGTGGAGCAGTACGTCAGTCAGCCGCGCTGTGTTCTCAGGCTCCACGGGACAGGTCCTGATGTTTCAGAGGTATTATCTGGTCAGAAGGGTTTTCTCGTAATGCAGGCACAGATCTGCCCTCTGGCTCTGGATGCAGTCTGTTCTACTTAATCCTGCCGTCACAGGTTTAAAGCAATACTCCAGTAAACTGTTTTGATTTTCAAATACTCACTGCCTTGTTTGTAGCAGACTTACAGATTTTTGCACTTTGCTCCATTTTTTGTTTATTTGTGTTAAATACACTCGTCTCAGTGAATGTTCGAGCTCAACACAGAGCTGTAGACTCTGTGGCTATACAGAGATACTAGATCGACCAAACGGCAACACTTGAGCTCGTATTTTGACCCCAACCAGAAAGCACAGTTCCTTGACCGGCCACTTGAGGCTGGTTTGAATAAAAGAGCACGAATGCGCTGTTTTTTTTTGGTTACACATCGTGCACAGTGTGCTGGCAGTGTGTTCCTGCGTGCATGACCCGTCACACTGGCATTGTGCACGCCTGCCTGTCGGCGCAATGTTTGCGTGGTTTGATCATACGAGCTGTTTCACCGTGAGCCGCCCTGAGTTGTTGTACTTTATTTGCACTATGTGTGAAGGAGCCCAAAACATTTCCTACTTTTGCATTGTTGGCTTTTGCAGAGGCTGATTTCACCGGATTCCTGCCAAATGCCCCCCCTCCCCCAAAGCATTTTCAGGTTATTTTTTTCAGTGTGATCTCCGATGAGAATAAACCACCTTTGGCATTAAAGTCCAACTTTCATCAGTTGTTTCAGATTGTTTGGCATTGAGATTGAGGTACATTAACTTTGAGCTCATCAGCACCAGCTACACTGCAAAAACTGTCCCTCTCAAAATAAGACAAATAATCTGAAATCTAGCCAAATTGTCTTCTGCCTATGGGGTAAGAAACATTTACTTGGTTAGAATTCTCAAAACTACAACCCCAATTCCAATGAAGTTGGGACGTTGTGTAAAATGTAAATAAAAATAGAATACAATGAGTTGCAAATTCTCTTCAACCTATATTCAACTGAATACACCACAAAGACAAGATATTTAATGTTCAAACTGATAAACTTTATTATTTTTGTGCAAATATTTGCTCATTTTGAAATGGATGCCTGCAACACATTTCAAAAAAGCTGGGACAGTGGTATGTTAACCACTGTGTTACATCACCTTTCCTTCAAACAACACTCAATAAGCATTTGGAAACTGAAGACACTAATTGTTGAAGCTTTGTAGGTGGAATTCTTTCCCATTCTTGCTTGATGTACGACTTCAGTTATTCAACAGTCCGGGGTCTCCGTTGTCGTATTTGGCGCTTCATAATGTGCCACACGTTTTCAATGGGTGACAGGTCTGGACTGCAGACAGGCCAGTCTAGTACCTGCACTCTTTTACTACAAAACCACGCTGTTGTAACACGTGCAGAATGTGGCTTGGCATTGTCTTGCTGAAATAAGCAGAGACATCCCTGAAAAAGATGTTGCTTGGATGGCAGCATGTGTCGCTCCAAAACCTGGATGTACCTTTCAGCATTGATGGTGCCATCACAGATGTGTAAGTTGCCCATGCCATGGGCACTAACACACCCCCATACCATCACAGATGCTGGCTTTTGAACTTTGCGCTGGTAACAATCTGGATGGTCTTTTTCCTCTTTTGTCCAGAGGACATGACGTCCATGATTTCCAAAAAAATTTTCAACATGGACTCATCAGACCACAGCACACTTTTACACTTTGTGTCTGTCCATTTCAAATGAGCTCAGGCCCAGAGAAGGTGGTGGTGTTTCTGGATGTTGTTGTTTGGCTTTTGCTTTGCATGGTAGAGTTTTAACTTGCACTTGTAGATGTAGCGACAAACTGTGTTAACTGACAGTGGTTGTCTGAAGTGTTCCTGAGCCCACGCGGTAAGATCCTTTACACAATGATGTTGGTTTTTAATGCAGTGCCACCTGATGGATCGAAGGTCACGGGCATTCATTGTTGGTTTTCGGCCTTGCCACATACGTGTAGAAAGTTCTCCAGATTCTCTGAAGCTTTTGATTATATTATGGACTGTAGATGATGGAATCCCTAAATTCCTTGCAATTGAATGTTGAGAAACATTGTTCTTAAACTGTTGGACTATTTTTTCACTTAGTTGTTCAGAAATTGATCCTCGCCCCATCTTTGTTTGTGAACGGCTGAACTTTTTGGTGATGCTCCTTTTATACCCAACCATGACATTCACCTGTTTCCAATTAACCTGTTCACCTGTGGAGTGTTCCAAACAGGGGTTCTTTGAGCATTCATCAACTTTCCCAGTCTTTTGTTGGCCCTGTCCCAGCTTTTTTGAAACATGTTGCAGGCATCCATTTCAAAATGAGCAAATATATGCTCAAGTTTGAACATTAAATATCTTGTCTTTGTGGTGTATTTAATTGAATATAGGTTGAATAGATGAGTTTCCTCCGCAGGGTGGCTAGGCGCTCCCTTAGAGATAGGGTGAGGAGCTCGGTCACTCGGGAGGAGCTCAGAGTCGAGCCGCTGCTCCTCCACGTCGAAAGGAGTCAGTTGAGGTGGCTCGGGCATCTTTTCCGGATGACCCCTGGACGCCTCGCTGGAGAGGTGTTCCGGGCACGTCCCATTGGGAGGAGGCCCTGGGGAAGACCCAGGACACGCTGGAGGGACTACATCTCTCGGCTGGCTTGGGAACGCCTTGGGGTTCCCCGGAGGAGCTGGGGGAGGTGTGTGTGGATCGGGAGGTCTGGGCGGCTTTGCTTGAGCTGCTGCCCTCGCGACCCGACTCCGGATAAAGAGGAAGAAAATGGAATTAATGGATGGACAAACATCCCAACTTCATTGGAATTGGGGTTGTTGCAAAATGTATAGGCACTGAATAATCCAAATGTGCCTTAAAACTAGACAGAATTCTTATTTTAAGATTAGCCTCTGTTAAACTAAGGAAAACAATCTTGTTCCTTTACTTGGATGATTTGTCTTTCCTTGTTACTGGTTAAATACAGCTTGATACTAGCTGGAAAAACGTATTAAGAAAAAATGAGATACATTTTCCCAAAATAAGACATTTTTTCAGATGTAAAAGTAATTTTTTCTATTTAGACAAAAATTAAGTCAAATTTTCTTTAAACAAGTCTTTTTTTTTAAACTTTCTTAGACATCAGTTTTTGCACTGTATCAAACATAAAGTGCATAAAGTGAATCCATAGATTTCTACGTACAGCAGACTGAAGTCATTGTCTGGACTTGGTGTTGCACAGGAACACCTGCAGAGCGAGAACTGACCAAACTGATATTTGGGCCAGAAAGGCATTTTCATCAGGCGCACAATCACCTCTGCTTCCTCCAAGAGCCTCAGTGAGCAGTTGCAATCATACCACGACATGGAAAAGCTTTTTGTCTAATGAGAGTGAAGAAAAGAGAATGTTGGGGAGGGACAGAGGGCTTGTTCTGTTCTCTGAGGTGATTATGGCCCAGCTGCAACCAACAGTGTCATCCACTGCTGTTTGCTGCATGTCTGTTTCTATTCATTTTCTGTATACTGGATATATATTTCTCCATATATACAGTTGTGTTCAAAATAACAGTACTGTGTTTAAAAAAGTGAGTAAAGCTCAACCGGTAGTAGCTTTTATTTCCATACATGCAAATGCATTGGGAAGACTGCACATTCTATTCTAAATCAAAACACGAAGAAACATAGGTCAAATTTATTATTACTTCACAGAAAGTGAAGAAAAGGGAATATTAGACTGTTCAAAAAATAAATAAGCAGTATCAAATACTTGAAAATTTAGCTTTTCTGTGAATGATTGAACTATTTAGTTGTATAACCACTGTTTCTGAGAACTGCTTCACATCTGTGTTGTATGGAGTTGAGCAACTTCTGGCACCCGTGAACAGGTATTCCAGTCCAGGATGATTGGACTGCATTTCACAGTTCCTCTACATTTCTTGTTTTTGCCTCAGAAACATCATTGTTAATGTCACCCCACAAGTTTTGTATTGGATTACGGTCTGTGGATTGGGCTGGCCACTCCATAACTAGTCCATGAGCCAGTCATCAATTTTGACCTAATCTGTACCACTTAAGGTGACGAAACAACACTTAGAATTCAGCCTCAGTGTACCATGGCCTACACAAAAATGTGCGATAGCAATCCAAGGGTGGCAGCTGTAGCCATGTAGCGGTCAATGAAGAATTACACAGAGGTCAAAATTTAAAAATGCTCCAATCACATTGAAAACTAGATCACATTATTCTTCTGATCATAACAATTCCCAAAAAGTATAGCTTGGACTATCTATGACTGAATGTTCAGGAGTTATGGGATAAAAACAGCAAAAATGGTGACAAAAGTCAATTTCAGTTTGTACAGGGTCCAGAAGTTAAAGTTGCTCAAATTTCAGTAAAAAATGATGCGAGTTCTTGGTTGAAATAAAAGGATTAATAAATGGAAGTTTTGACTGTGTTGAATGTTTGGTCTCCAAAGCAAAGGTCAAACAATGTCAACATCCATTGGATTCCATGACAGGTGACATGTGTTACCCTGTAACATGAACACTAAGCACGACAGATGGTGCAAACTATTCCTTATTAGAACCCTATTAACCCAAAATTCAGATGATTGGACATGATTTGGAAAGACACACACCTGTCTACATATAAGATCCCACAGTTGACAGTACATGTCACCGCACAAACCAATCATGAAGTCAAAGGAATTGTCTGTGGACCTCCCCATACAACCCATTGGAGCTTGAGAGGTGCTGCAAAGAGGAATGGGCAAAACAATACTGTAGGTGCACCAAGCTTGTGGCATCATACTTGTATTCAAGAAGACTTGAGGCTGTAATTGTTGCTAAAGGTGCTTCAAGAAAGTATTTAGCAAAGGCTGTGAATACTTACGTACACGTGATTTATTAGTTTTATAACTTTTAATAAATTTGCAAAAATTTAAAAAAATATTTTCATGTTGTCATTATGGGGTGTTGTGAGTAGAATTTTGAGAGGAAAAATGAATTTACTCCGTTTTGTTATAAGTCTGTAGCATAACAAAATGTGGAAAAAGTGAAGCGCTGTGAATACTTTCCAGATGCACCGTTTGAGCGTGTGCATGCACACATCGCTTGTCTTGTTCCATATCTCCTCCTGTGTATCTCAGTCTTGTGAAGGTCTTGGTGCTTGGGATGGTTTGGTGGCACTGGGGTGTGTGGAGGGAAATATACTGTGCACACATGTAAAAGAGCTCTGAAGTGTCATACCAAGTATTTTCCTCACTCAAACACAACACTGATGTAAAACCAGTGTAAACCTAGTCTGGGATGGGTTGTGTATAGTGCGGTGTGTAGTGGCACTACTGGTGCAAACTACAGTCAGATTCTACCACCAAACTGACCATTGACACATTAAACATATATCCATCAGATGTCTTCAGTATTTCATTCAAGTGATCTGGACAAACCCATAAAGCGACAGCTGTTCATCTGGTTTTCTGTACTGCTCAGTTCAGTTGGAACGTGTCACATGACACACAGCTCTGAGTGTCCACGCTTGGCTCCCAGCTGTAGATCCTCGGTGTTATGACCGAGTCGGCCATTGTGCCCATGGCAGTGTGTAAGTGACGGATGCCACCTGTGGACTGCTGGTGTCAAAGGCATGTTTGACGTGCACTGTGCCAAGTGCAGCAGTGCGGCAACGCCTCTCTTCTTAGTGCCTGACTCAAAATCCGCTGCTATTTTTGGGTGACAGCAGCTGCCGGTTCGCTTCTGTCAGGGCTGTGCTGAGAGGAACAATGCCATGTGGGAATAAACATAATGGCTTGTTGCTTTAATCAGTCTTAGTCCAACAACGGGCATAGGTCTCATTGCTTTTAATCTTAATTAAAAAATAAAAAAGTAGTATTTCTCCATCTTGAATGGGCAGTCTTTGTATTAATCCTCTGGGGTCTGAGGGCATTTTTTTGGACAGTTCACTCGCCTGGCATAAATGTTTTATTATTGCTGTTAACAGCTCTCCCTGCATCCCACAATCAAGTTTTATGTCTCTTTTTTTCAGGACAACCTGTTCTTTCAGAATATATATGTTTTTGTTGTGTTTTATAAGTAATAAAGGTTTACAATCAAAAATAGGCAAGGAAAAAAAAGCAAAAAATAATTTTCCACACACATTTATTCAAAACACACAACAAACTATAATAAACAACTGTTTTGACACTTTATAAAGGTAATTTGAGGTCTTGTGTGAAAGACTGTACAACAAAAAAGTTCAAACAATAAACACCAATGCACATTTTGAACAATATATACAAAATGGTCTATGCGTTTTGTTGTCCACTGATATGGTAAACAAGTGCTTTACGCAGAGAAAGCAACAGAGTTATCCAGTAACATTCACATGCAAACTAGTGGAGCAATCCTGATAGTTACACACTCTTTGTTTGAGCACGTGAGATTGTCATCACAGGCTCTCCATCTGCTCCTGCTTTCACTGATCGCTGTGGGTAATGGCGCAGTGAGCATGTACTAATAGTATGTACTCATTGGAGCTATTCAAATGGGCCAACTAGTAACACATCACTCATGAAAACGATCTTTGGCGTTTCATGTGAGGTAAATCTGCCCTACGATTGGATTTTGGAAAACCATGTGACGGTGAACCAATTCCGATTGGACACTCACATTGCGCACACCATCACACAGCTTCTATGAGGAGTACAAAGATGGCCGATGGCTGGCTCGAAAGTCTGCGGAGTTAACTTTTCAGCAAAAAAAAAAAGTAAGCTTCTGGGACTGGCACGAGGCTAGTGTGAAGTGTGTCCGCTAGTGTGAAGTGTGTCCGCCTGTGAGTGCTTTGTGACGGTGGAGGAGCTCAGCAACACCCGCTGCTCGGTAGGGACAGAAACTGTGATAGAAGTCAGAAAGAGTGATAGAAGTCAGTCTCCAAACACAAGCAGCTACAAAAAAACACACCAGAAATAGAAGCTCGATTTGTCGCTAGTCGTTTTTAACAAAGAAAATACCGCTAAGAGGATTAGGAAAGTCTCCGGTTCAACTCAGAACAGAATGAAAATTAAAAAATGCTCCCACGGATGTTTACACCAAAAGATCGATGATTCGCTCATTTCGCTGTCAATCAAAAAGGGATTCAGCCTCAGACAGATCATCCAATCATCATGCAGAAGCTGAGCATCCAGGCCAGCCAAGGCCAGCCCACTGCCCCATAGACCCCCAGACACGCTGAGCGTCCGATGGGCGGGACAAAGCCCAGCATTTATCCAATGACTCGTCTCGTTTCGCTGCAATCTTTGCTTCGCTACTGTTTATAGCACTGTGAAGCTGCGAGAATGAGTGAGAGGAAAGCCGCCATGGGACAGGAAGGTGGGGGCGCCCCTCTGACGTAACATAACATAACCACGAACCCCCCCCCCCGTCAGGACAACCCCCCCACCCTGTTTTTTTTCCGCACAGTCGTGCCACTCCCCCCCCCGCGATGCCGCCCCGGGCGGCTGCCTGGTCGGCCCGCCTCCAGGACCGCCCCTGGGTGAGGTCAACCAAAATATAAATTTAGGTGTTTAACTAAGATAATCGTGAGTCTTTAATGAGAGTTTTATTTAAAAAAAAGTGTGTTGTTGTTAGGGCTGCGTGTCGGGAACCGGTTCTTTTCGGGTATCCGTAAGAAATGATTTGATCCATCAACATCAATAGCTTTTTTGCTTAACGATTCCCTTATCGGTCCTTCAGAGTGGCCGTTGTTTTTGTGGTGTTTGTCAGGAAAATGATTGTTTCTCTACATTGATTACAGATCCTGCAGCAGGTCTGTATAATCAACAGTTTCTGCAGCGCGGCTTTGCTTTGAACCAATGAAGCAGTGCTTCGATCTGCTGCTTCGTTCGTTCTTTGTTTTATTTCGCTTTACCTTCGTTTTTCCCCGCAAAAACCCTAGAGCACATGTCTGAGTAATATTTACCTTTTTTATATTAAACCGACCTGTTATGGTCTTTTGAAACAGTTGATAGATGTATTTTAGAACTTAAAAAGAGGACCAATGCTAACGTGTTAGCATGTCTATGGCATTTTCAATGTTAAAGTTAGCATTAAGGTGAGCCATTAACAAGCCTCCCTCCCCAGTGCGCAAAGGATTCTGGGATACTCTAAAACCGTGAATGCAAACATGTCTGTAGTTGTACTCTGATGCAAACATTCTTTTTTGCAATTCCTTCACAGCTTAATGTTTATGGTTTGTTTTATGTTGCGTTATTGTTTGGCTGCAGATGAGGCATGTTGTCCAACAATCTGCCCTGAAGCACACATGACTAATACTGAACCCCGGTCTGCATATTGGTCGTCCAGCACCTATCCCACAGAACCACCTGCTCAAAGAAGAGTTGATTCAATTTTGGTGAAGAACAGAATAATGGAGTGGATCTTGCCTTTGATCTTGACCTTTGATCTTGGATCCTAATTAGATTAGACTAGATAGAACTTTCTTGATCCCTTGGGAAGTCTCCCTCAGGGAAACTAAGGTTCCAGCAGCATTGTATAGCAGCACACAGTGTAAGAAGTACACAGAGTATCAAAAGTGAAAAATGCCTTTGATCTTTACTTCCTTTGATCCTGTAATATGGATTGCTTGCTTCGGTCCTGCTCAGAAGTGCTGAAAATAACTGAATTGAAAATATCTTCACATCTTCAATTTTGTATAATTAGAGTATTTAATAAAATGTCCAGTTATTGAAGAACAAAAACAAATGCTTTTGTATTGTGAAATAAAAACGCAGACAGCTTTCCGGTAAATCATCCCTTTTACAGCCAGTTTTCTTTAGATAGGTCAGGGGATGGATACATGTGCATTTCCAAGTCAATGAATATGCATTGGTCTTCATTTGCATCAATCATTAAGAAATACACACACTGTGGTACTATGTGGTAAATCTGTGTGGAGTACACAGTTCTCAAAACAGTGACTGTGCAAGAAGGAGACTCGTGAGGGAAGCCACCAACACACCATCACAACTCTGAAAGAGTTCCCGGCTTCTGCAACTGTGAGTGTAGATCACATCCCACATCCATCCCAGAAATTGGGACTACTGCGTCTGGTAGAGCAAGCTGAAGTTTTTATTCAGGAGAATGTGTCAACATTTGGACTTTAAGGTGAAAGAAACATCATGATGAAGTGACACTTGACACAGAATGTCCAAATACAGCAGCTTGGTTTTCACAGTTCACAGAGAATGTCGTCAGACTCGACGCTCGCAGATCAGATCGCAGAGGTCACGTACAGTGACCCGAGGCAAACAAACAGAGCGTCAGGTTTCAGCTCGCGTGTAGTTACAGTGCAACCTACACAATGTGAAACACAAATTGAGCACCTGCCAAAGCAGGATCCCTTTTCGGACTGCTTTAACCTTATTTGTGTGTGTGTGTGTGTGTGTGTGTGTGTGTGTGTGTGTGTGTGTGTGTGTGTGTGTGTGTGTGTGTGTGTTTGTTTAACGTCCTGTACAATGTGAATAATACAATGGGAAAAATATTTTTTTTTGTTTTTAGTAAAAAGCTGGCAGCACTGGTTGTCAGATGAATTCTCAAAAAAAAAAAAAAAAAAACAAAACAAAACAAAACAAAACAAAAAAACAAAAAATGCAGTAAAAATACATAAATGTTGACAGAACAACCTATACATTTTACGGCATAGCTGTTGTAATTTACAAAAACAACAAAAAATAATTCAAATAAAATTTTAAACCAGTAAATCCAACAGCATTTTATTTATTTATTTTTGCTAAATTCACTATATCATACTGTTTTTAAACTGATTTCTACAGAATTTAAATGGATTCATTCTTTCCTTTTCCATACCTGCTTGCTCCAATCAAACTCCCATTTTTCTCAGGGCCACCACAGGTGTTTTGGCATGGGATCCACGTGTCCATCTGTTTTTTTTTTTTTTGTTTTTTTTTTTAAATAGCACAGCTCCAGCTCTACGAGGAGAATGGGCCTCAGGCAGCCTTGAACCTGGGCTATGTAACTTGGGAGAGAAGCATGCTGACTATTTGCACCACTGTGCTGTCACACAATAGGAACTACTCTGAGAGTAGAATGAATTGCATATTATAACGCCATATTATGCTAGTCATTATAGCCAGATAGCTCAGTTTTTGTCTCATCTGAGCATAAAACCTTTCTCCAGAAGACATTTGGCTTGTCCATGTGGGCAGCTGCAATTTTCAGCCTAGCTTGAAGGCGTTAATTTTGGAGCAGGGGCTTCCTTCTTGATCAGCACCTCTCAGTCCGTGATGATGTAAAACTCCAGCAGTTTCCATTTCCAAGCAGTTTCCAAGACTTGGTGGTTCCTGGGTTATTCCTGAACATCCTAACCAATGTCCTCTCATCTGAGGGTGACAGTTTGGGTCTTCTTCCAGATCTTCACAAAGTCCTCGCACATCCGACTAAATTGTACTTACAGTAGTGTTCAGAATAATAGTAGTGCTATGTGACTAAAAAGATTAATCCAGGTTTTGAGTATATTTCTTATTGTTACATGGGAAACAAGGTAGCAGTAGATTCAGTAGATTCCCACAAATCCAACAAGACCAAGCATTCATGATATGCACACTCTTAAGGCTATGAAATTGGGTTATTAGTAAAAAAAAAAGTAGAAAAGGGGGTGTTCACAATAATAGTAGTGTGGCATTCAGTCAGTGCGTTTGTCAATTTTGTGGAACAAACAGGTGTGAATCAGGTGTCCCCTATTTAAGGATGAAGCCAGCACCTGTTGAACATGCTTTTCTCTTTGAAAGCCTGAGGAAAATGGGACCTTCAAGACATTGTTCAGAACACTTTAAAAAAGTTTATTGGAGAGGGGAAAACTTATACGCAGGTGCAAAAAATTCTGTTTCTGGCTGTTCATCTACAATGATCTCCAATGCTTTAAAATGGGGAAAAAAAAAAAAAAAGACGCGTGGAAGAAAATGGAAAACAACCATCAAAATGGACAGAAGAATAACCAGAATGGCAAAGACTCACCCATTGATCAGCTCCAGGATGATCAAAGACAGTCTGGAGTTACCTGTAAGTGCTGTGACTGTTAGAAGACGCCTGTGTGAAGCTAATTTATTTGCAAGAATCCCCGGCAAAGTCCCTTTGTTAAATAAAAGATGTGCAGAAGAGGTTACAATTTGCCAAAGAACACATCAACTGGCTTAAAGAGAAATGGAGGAATATTTTGTGGACTGATGAGAGTAAAATTGTTCTTTTTGGGTCCAAGGGCCGCAGACAGTTTGTGAGACGACCCCCAAACTCTGAGTTCAAGCCACAGTTCACAGTGAAGACAGTGAAGCATGGTGGTGCAAGCATCATGATATGGGCATGTTTCTCCTACTATGGTGTTGGGCCTATATATCGCATACCAGGTATTATGGATCAGTTTGGATATGTCAAAATACTTGAAGAGGTCATGTTGCCTTATGCTGAAGAGGACATGCCCTTGAAATGGGTGTTTCAACAAGACAATGACCCCAAGCACACTAGTAAACAAGCAAAATCTTGGTTCCAAACCAACAAAATGAATGCCTCGCAGATGTGAAGAAATCATGAAAAACTCTGGTTATACAACTAAATACTAGTTTAGTGATTCACAGGATTGCTAAAAAAGCAGTTTGAACATAACAGTTTTGAGTTTGGAGCATCAACAGCAGATGCTACTATTATTGTGAACACCCCCTTTTCTACTTTTTTTTTTTTTTTTACCAGTAGCCCAATTTCATAGCCTTAAGAGTGTGCATATCATGAATGCTTGGTCTTGTTGGATTTGTGGGAATCTACTGAATCTACTGGTACCTTGTTTCCCATGTAACAATAAGAAATATACTCAAAACCTGGATTAATCTTTTTAGTCACATAGCACTACTATTATTCTGAACACTACTGTATGTATATGTTTGACTGTATGTATAATTTCGACCATTTGTGGATTAGAGAAAATCCAAAATAAACATAATCTTGTGCACCCAATTCTTGTTTTTTTAAAGTCATTAATCATGCATGCTGATCATCATTCTACCATGGCAAAAGAACAGTTCATAGACATCATTAAAAGCCTCAAATTACTGTGTCATTCATGCCCATGATGAGTGTACGTAAACTTCAACTATATTCAATGTTCCCCAGATCAAAACCAGACGAGGTCAAGCTTCTTGTGACTTCTGCTCAAACTGTCAGTTAATTTAAATCAGAACTTAAAACTTTACTGTTTATTGCAGTTTTCCAATAAATTGGATGTGTTTGTTTCTGTTTGTATTGTCTTTCAAATGCAGGGTTAATGTTTTGCGATGTTTTATTTTCATGTATTTATATTTGCACAGCAGATGTGTAAAATATCACTGATTGTGTTTTATGGCAAAAGCAACACATTTGCACAGACACTGATTGATATATAATCTTTTTTTTTTTTTAGATATGCAATGCTCATTCATTCACTCAATGATTTTCTGCAAGCACCTCATCCCACACTTCCCTATCCTTGGTCAAGTTCTATGACTATTCCAGGGGACTTCGAAGGATTCCCAAAACAGCTGGTAAATATAATCACTAAAACATGTCCTGGGTCTTCCGGGGTGTCCTCCTAGTTGGACCTGCCTGGCAAGACAACCAGGTGGGAACCTCACTCAATGCCTGAACTACCTCAACTTGCTCTTTTCGATCCAATGGAGCAGGCTAGTGGCTGGTGGTTGGGTCTACAACCATGGGACTTGGTCGGGCTCAGCACATAGAAGCAACATGGTGTCACCTCTATGTGGGCTCACCACCCGCAAGGAGAGTGTAACGGGTCTGGTGCACTGTTTGGGGGATGGGGGACATGCCAAGCTCAATTTTTCTTTTTTTAAAAATTAATGTAATTGTGGTTAGAATGGATTCAGCATATAAGAAAACAGAAAGTGAGACTTCATTTGTGTATGAATGCCCAACACAGTCTCACAGCATACATTAATCTATTGGTTTGTGATATTGTCATGAAAAGTGCAAAATTTGCACAAATTTATTCTAATTCATTCCATGACAGGTACACGTAATTAAAAGTGCAGTGGGGGGTCGGGGGTGGTTATAGTTAGGGTTGGGTTAGGGTTAGGATGCAGGACACGTTTTAGTGATTATATTTACCAGCTGTCTTGGGAATGCTTCAAAATCCCCCGGAATAGTCACACAACTTGGCCGAGGATAGGGAAGTGTGGGATGATCTGCTTGGTCTGCTGCCACTGCGACCCAAACCCGGACAAGTGAACAGAAAATGAATGAGCGTGGCATATCAAAAAAAAAAAAAAAAAAAAAAAAAAAAAAATGTGCAAAATTCAGTGCTTTTACCACAAAACACACAATCGTTTTCGTATCTAGCCGGCCAAATGAGCCTGTACAGCTTAGAACTACTTTTTGTCTGAATGTTGGTGTATAGAAAAACATTCCCTTTGCCTTCTTGTCCACCTTTGTCCTCAGATTGCTGTTATTTGCTAAATCGATCACAACCACCACGATATCTGATTGGTTGGTCAGTCCGGAATCTGCCGTCTCCTGTTTGAATTTATGGATTTCTAATTTGGGCTAACAGACATTCCTGCACACGATTCCAGCTACTTAGTTATACCTCTTAGTGCACGTTGTCCCTTGTGATGCTCTGTTGGACTAAACCTGGATGTTGTTTCACAGCCGGCACCTTTGGTCTTGTCTGATTTGGTGTCAGTTCAATTTATTTAAAGAGCACCAAATTTTAGTCTGTCATCATAAAGATGTGATATATGAGTAAGAAATTTACCCTTCTGCTGTTTTTGCAGCTGTCCCATATTTTTGCAAAAACTGGTACTTGGTATTCTGACACCCTCATCCAGATATAAAAGGTTGCTTACTTCCTTTTTCACATTTGTAGAAACAGCTTACTTTCTTAAATGTTGCTCTTCAATGAGTCCCAGGCTCCATTTATAATAATTACAAAAACAATTAGGTATCCTCAATAGAACTTTGTGAATCATTTATGTGTGGTTACTTTTTGTCTCTCTCCACTGAAGAAAATAAAACCCATAGTAGATGAGCTGCTTAAAAGATCCATTGCAGACTTACACAAATTTAATCATTCAAAATTATATGTGACATTTGTCACATTTAAATAATAGAGATTTATCACATTCTATATGAGAGAAATTATGTTGAATTCCCAAATAAATCAAAGTGAGATTATGTATGTAGCTGTAACATTTCTCACAATGATTAACTGTTTGAAGACTTTCTCTCTAGGTTGTCTTTAGTTACTCAGATGGTTGCTCATTTTCCTGCTGATGGAGTTATTGTACATTGTAAAAATGTCTGTAAAGCAGCCGCATGTTGTAATTGTTCTATGAGCCTTTTTAATGTTCAAATATAGTGGCATAAAAATACACTTTTATATTTGTTTTTGGAAAATAAAATACTTTTGTCAAACATGTCAAACATTATACTTTATACACTAATTACCGTTTTGTTTATCGTGTTAGCTTGCTGGGTACGGTTGGCTTATTCACGGCTAATTTAGCTCTTCTACTGTAACTAGCTTATTTTCACCATTTACAATTCTATTTTACATGGTGTAGATTTTTAATGATTCATCAGTTTATGTGTTCCTTTAAAGATATCAACATGTAGTACCTAAGTTCTTAGGTTTCCATTTGATAGCATAATGGTTATACTTTTTATTTTCCTATAGTATGCTAACAGAGTTACTTTAGATAGATACCAGTACACTCACACTCATAGCTTCTGCTTCTATAATAAAATAGCTTAGCCTACTAAGTATATTTGATTTTACTACTAGTCTACATACTAAATTACCTATACTACAATCTTCTCCTATGATGCCTTATCCTTCTTATGTCTTATTACTTATTATATTATATATACCTTTTTCTTGAGCTGCTTGGGTGGTTGGGAGAGTTCCCATGGGATAAAAAAGCTTTTCAACTACCATCCCTGGTTCTCAAGACCAGGCACCTAAGTGGCTCTACTCTACTCTTTTCTGCTCTCCTGTTTTACTCTTCCTTTTTTAGATATTTAGATATACCTTTATATACTAGCATAGTTCCACCTTAGAATTGGAATATAATATATAACATATACCTTACTGAATTTTCATGTTGACAGTAAGTTGTTGTTTTTTTTTACAATTCCAATTAATCAACCAACCAATCAAAAATTAGGGTTCCTCCTACAGATTGTCAGAACTTTTTAAATCTTGACATGGAAATATATCTCAGCACCTTGATATAAATTATGTACAATTTTCAAAATAAAAGGCATATGTAGTGACCCCTCATTACTAAATTATCACTTTTACAGCCAGGTGGTTTCAGACAAGTAAACAGATTGTCACAGGAATGTTTGTCAGCCACTGATTGTTCTTTAAAGTTCAGTTACCTAAGCTTTTCAGAAATGTGAAGCGTGTAGCAGAGTGTGGTTAGTCTGTCGATAGCACTGTGGCCTCTAAAAGCAAAGACGTCCTGTGAGACAAGCCACCAAGACTGAAAGACTTGCAAGCTTTAGAAGCTGATCATGTTTCACAGGATTAAGAATCCACTTCAATTTTCATGCAGATGAAAAAAATGAATGTATACTACACGTATTATGTACAGTCCGGATGCAGGGCTGGATACCCCAGACAGCCCAAACCAGGATTTTACCATGTTTTACAGACACAGTCATGTTGGGATTTCGGTCACAGTTGTCAAAAAACTACATAATAAAGATGGAAAATGTATACAATAATTCACATTTAGAAGAGAAATACAACAGTATTGAAATATATGTTTCACAACAGTTCAAGAAAAACACACTGTAACAGTCTGGAACTACAATTCAATCACACTCTCACCTAAAGAACACAGGCTAAAAATCCTTAAAGTTGTATGTTTTAATTCCACTTGGCTATAAATGTACCGAACTGTGACTTTGCCAAGGGTCGACTTCTATTTTTGACATATAATACGGTTCAGAATATAAGTTGCAGGAGCAAAATTAGTGACTTATAGTCTAGAAAATATGGAAACCACAAACCGACAAAATCAGAGTCAAAACTACGGACCAAAATCTAAATTGTGGTGTGTGAATGAACACAGAAAAGACAGAGTGAAGTGAATGATCAGGAACTGAAGCAGCACTCAGATGAGGCTGAAATTTATCCCAGCAGTCATCAAAGGCCGTATAGTATACTAGCTAAGGTACCCGGCGCTGCCCGGGTTAACCTGTTTTAGACATAAGCCAAATGCCAATCGTTTTAATCAAAACAATTGCCCAACATTTGTTTTTGTAAGGCTGATGTCTTATAAATATAATAGTTAATGGGCTAAAGTTTGTCCAGCAGAACTATAAGAGGTGGACTCCCCAAACTAAGTGGAAATACTTGGTTAAAAGACAAACACATTTGAAGTCCTTCATGCAAACTTTGTTTTGCAATCAAATTTCTAACAGAATTACACACAAAAGGTAGGCAACAGTAAATGTAAATATCAGAATTGAGGTAGTGGTGTATTTCACTGTTTTTACATTGCAATTTTACAAACATAAAATGAATGTATTCAGACAGGAAGGCAACCTGGGTTGTACAGGACAGTCAGGTGTTTAACAGCTGAGAACATAAAGTAGCTGAAGAAAGGGATTAAATAAACAGAGATGGCCAACACATGTACAGGGCTGGAAATTTGAATCTGCCTTGTCATACCCTCAGCCTCAGCCTAAGCATGTTATTGTTTTGCTGAGTGTGCTGTAGAAAGGGATTAAATAAACAGAGATGGCCAACACATATACAGGGCTGGAAATTTGAATCTGCCTTGTCATACCCTCAGCCTCAGCCTAAGCATGTTGTTGTTTTGCTGAATGTGCTGTAGAAAGGGATTAAATAAACAGAGATGGCCAACACATATACAGGGCTGGAAATTTGAATCTGCCTTGTCATACCCTCAGCCTCAGCCTAAGCATGTTGTTGTTTTGCTGAGTGTGCTGTAGAAAGGGATTAAATAAACAGAGATGGCCAACACATATACAGGGCTGGAAATTTGAATCTGCCTTGTCATACCCTCAGCCTCAGCCTAAGCATGTTGTTGTTTTGCTGAATGTGCTGTAGAAAGGGATTAAATAGACAGAGATGGCCAACACATATACAGGGCTGGAAATTTGAATCTGCCTTGTCATACCCTCAGCCTCAGCCTAAGCATGTTGTTGTTTTGCTGAGTGTGCTGTAGAAAGGGATTAAATAAACAGAGATGGCCAACACATATACAGGGCTGGAAATTTGAATCTGCCTTGTCATACCCTCAGCCTCAGCCTAAGCATGTAGTTGTTTTGCTGAGTGTGCTGTAGAAAAGGGATTAAATAAACAGAGATGGCCAACACATATACAGGGCTGGAAATTTGAATCTGCCTTGTCATACCCTCAGCCTCAGCCTAAGCATGTTGTTGTTGTTTTGCTGAGTGTGCTGTAGAAAGGGATTAAATAAACAGAGATGGCCAACACATATACAGGGCTGGAAATTTGAATCTGCCTTGTTATACCCTCAGCCTCAGCCTAAGCATGTTGTTGTTGTTTTGCTGAGTGTGCTGTAGAAAGGGATTAAATAAACAGAGATGGCCTACACATATACAGGGCTGGAAATTTGAATCTATCTGGTCATACCCACAGCCGGCTATTTTGGGGGTAATTTTCAGTTCAACTTTAAAAAAAAAATGGTACCAGTTTGTTCCCCATGTCATGAGGATTCAGAATATATATAGTTTTTAGGGCTACATATTATAGTTTGGGAGTTTATCCCGGACAGACAGACAGACAGACAGACAGAGAGACGTAGCTCTTTATGTATATAGATTCATTCATTCATTCATTTTCTATGCCCACTTACTTCAAAAATCAAGAACAAGCTGATAATCTTGGTTCTTTATTTACAAACACCTATACTATTAATTCTAATTTGTTCATGAATGTAATTAGTATTCATAAACATTAAATGCAAGCCATCAATTAACTTATGATTCAGTATTTAATTTATTACTATTAATTCTAATTTGATCATGAATATAATTATTATTCATGCACATTAAATGCAATCCACCAATTAACGTATGATTCAGTATTTAACTTATGTCTACATGTGAACACTTGAATTAACTTGAGAATCTTTGTACAGAAATAGTTGAAGGAATGTTGCATTTGTTTCACTCGTCTATTATTTAGGACTTTCTGTGTCCAAAATTTGTTTCCGAGCTGTGACTGATGCATCGCACCCCTAAAGTTAGTGTGTTATGATGAACTCATATCGTCTCATGATTCATGTCTCATATTATCATGGAAAACAACTCTAGGATGCTGGTGACAAAGTTGCCATGTTTCACAGTTTGATTTGTTTTTTGTTGAAGTCTTTTGTTGATCTGTTGAAGAAGTAACAACATGTTTGTGTGGATGCTGAATTGTCTCTATTATTGGCTGTCAGGTGAAGTTTTATTCTCCACTCATTGCATGCGGCTGTGGTTGACTTTGCAATATAACAAAAATAATCATTATTTCCCTTCAGCCAAGTGTGTACTTACTGAAGCAAAGTGATCTTCAGACAGTAATGTCCAAAATGGATGCATTTGTTTTTTCTTTAGCCAAATGGAAGTGTGCACAAACCATTTAATCCGAGCTGTGTTTTCCGAGCTTCACTGAGCAAAGTGTGAAGTGAATGAAGAAGATTGTGTGGCTGCAGAGTCCCTGCAGAACCATCCCCAGCAAAGCCGCATACCCGGGAGTGCACAGCTTATAGCCGACAACAACAAGCATTTCCTCTGTGACGTTCAGTGTGCAGTGACCCCCCACCAACACTATTTCTTTTAATAACCTTGTGAAAAAAACTAGTTTGCATGAATGACAAGTCCAAAAAGTTCGACAGATTCATGAGAATAGAGGATATTGTTTTAAGGATGCTAAATATATATTGATATTTTTATCAGAATTCTGACCCAACATTCTGTTTCAGTCATTAAAGTTTTGCTGTTCTCCCCCCCAGACTTTGTTTTAAAATGGTGCTGATGGTTTGTTTGGTGAAGACAATAGTACTCGTCAATGATTTCTCAGTGAAGATTTATTTATTTATTTTGATCCTGATCTGAGATTTGAGTCATTTAATACAGACTATCTGCTGATACTTCTCAGACATCCTCTCACTTCCTCCACTGGTATGTCATCTGGACCAACTGCTTTTCCACTCTTCATCCTCTGTCTTTATACATATACTGTATATAATATACAGTAGTGTTCAGAATAATAGTAGCGCTATGTGACTAAAAAGATTAATCCAGGTTTTGAGTATATTTGTTATTGTTACGTGGGAAACAAGGTACCAGTAGATTCTCATAAATCCAACATGACCAAGCATTCGTGATATGCACACTCTTAAGGCTATGAAATTGGGCTATTATCAAAAAAAAGTAGAAAAGGGGGTGTTCACAATAATAGTAGTGTGGCATTCAGTCAGTGAGTTCATCAATTTTGTGGAACAAACAGGTGTGAATCAGGTGTCCCCTATGTAAGGATGAAGCCAGCACCTGTTGAACATGCTTTTCTCTTTGAAAGCCTGAGGAAAATGGGAGGTTCAAGACATTGTTCAGAAGAACAGTGTAGTTTGATTAAAAAGTTGATTGGAGAGGGGAAAACTTATACGCAGGTGCAAAAAAATTATAGGCTGTTCATCTACAATGATCTCCAATGCTTTAAAATGGACAAAAAAAACAAAACAAAAAAAAAAAACACGTGGAAGAAAATGGAAAACAACCATCAAAATGGACAGAAGAATAACCAGAATGGCAAAGGCTCACCCATTGATCAGCTCCAGGATGATCAAAGACAGTCTGGAGTTACCTGTAAGTGCTGTGACAGTTAGAAGACACCTGTGTGAAGCTAATTTATTTGCAAGAATCCCCCACAAAGTCCCTCTGTTAAATAAAAGACGTGCAGAAGAGGTTACAATTTGCTGAAGAACACATCAACTGGCCTAAAGAGAAATGGAGGAATATTTTGTGGACTGATGAGAGTAAAATTGTTCTTTTTGGGTCCAAGGGCCGCAGACAGTTTGTGAGACGACCCCCAAACTCTGAATTCAAGCCACAGTTCACAGTGAAGACAGTGAAGCATGGTGGTGCAAGCATCATGATATGGGCATGTTTCTCCTACTATGGTGTTGGGCCTATATATCGCATACCAGGTATCATGGATCAGTTTCGATATGTCAAAATACTTGAAGAGGTCATGTTGCCTTATGCTGAAGAGGACATGCCCTTGAAATGGGTGTTTCAACAAGACAATGACCCCAAGCACACTAGTAAATGAGCAAAATCTTGGTTCCAAACCAACAAAATGAATGCCTCGCAGATGTGAAGAAATCATGAAAAACTGTGGTTATACAGCTAAATACTAGTTTAGTGATTCACAGGATTGCTAAAAAAGCAGTTTGAACATAATAGTTTTGACTTTGTAGCATCAACAACAGATGCTACTATTATTGTGAACACCCCCTTTTCTACTTTTTTTTACTAATAGCCCAATTTCATAGCCTTAAGAGTGTGTATATCATGAATGCTTGGTCTTGTTGGATTTGTGAGAATCTACTGAATCTACTGGTACCTTGTTTCCCATGTAACAATAAGAAATATACTCAAAACCTGGATTAATCTTTTGAGTCACATAGCACTACTATTATTCTATGTGTATGGAGAAACAAGTCGCATGCATTGTTCAGGTGTGATTTTATTCTATTCTTCCACACAAACAGACTTCATATCTTGAAGGTTCTGTGGACCTTTTCTATGAACGCTGATCTTTAGTTCTTTCCATCGATTTTCTATTAGACTCAAGTCAGGTAATTGGCTCGACCATTCTAGCAGCTTTATTTTCATTCTCTGAAACCAGTTGAGAGTTTTCTTGGCTGTGTTTTTGGGATCACTGTCTTGCTGAAATGTCCACCCTTGTTTCATCTTCATCATCCTGGTAGCTTTTTATCAAGAATGTCTCCATACATTGTCCATTGATTCTTCTTTCAATTACATAAAGTTTGCTAGTGCCAGATGCTGACACACAGTCCCACACCATGATGTTCTAACTCCAAACTTCACTGTTGGTGTGGTGTTTTTGGGCTGATGTGCAGTGCCATTTATAATGTGTGTTATGGCATTCAAAGAGTTCAGTTTTGATCTCATCTGACCAGACTATCTTCTCCCAGTGTTTCACAGGCTTGTCTAAATGTGCAGCAAACTGTAAATGAGCTTCGACATACTCTTCACTCTTGAACAACTTTTTATTCCTCTGTCAGAAATCTTGTGAGGAGCACCTGGTTGTGGCCAGTTAATGGTGAAATGATGCTCTTTGCACTTTCAGATTATGGCCCCAACAGTGCTCAATGGAACATTCAGAAGTTTAGAAATCCTTCTTAAACCAATGCCATCAGTATTTTTTGCAACAATAAGGTTGCAAAGATCTTCAGAAAGTTGGGGAGTTGGGGTGCAAAAGCATTTACCACTTTATAATGTTGCCATTCCGACTCACAACAATTAAACAAAACATTTTGGCATTGAGGATGCCTAGTGATGAAGTGTTTCAGGTGTTATTTTGTCCCATCATTCCTGCAAACATGTCAACATTACGGGGTCCTTGTTGTGTGCAGAATGTGGTTTTGCATTGTCTTGTTGAAAAATGCATGGACTTTCCTGGAAATTATGTCATTTTAAAGGCAGTATGTGTTGCTCAAAGAGCTCAATGTACTTTTCTGCTTTCTTGCTGCCATCACAGCTGCTAACAGTCTGGATGGTCGTTTTTTTGTCTTTACTCTGGAGAAAACTGTATCCATTTCTTCCACAAAAAAACCCCCAAACAAACCTGGAATGCTGATTCATCTGAACCAAGACCAATCCAGATGCAGCCAAGGCCAGAGAACTTGACATTACTTCCAGACAAGGTTAACATAACGTTTCTTTTTTTGTACAGTAAAGTCTGCCAAAACTCCTTATTGTCATTTTTGGCAGCGGTTTCCCAAAGTAATCCCTTGCCCATGCTCCAGTCTGGCACGCTCACCGGTTGCCAACTTATATAACTTACCTTTCTGAGTTGGGAAAAAACCTTTTCTTTAAGTTGAGTTAACATATGTTTATAAGGCAGCAGTTGAACTTAGGATTTTAAGTTGAATCACCCTGACAATATTTATAGTGCATGTGGTTATATCAGCTATTGATGAATGATGATTCTTGAGATGCAGTGCTGTCTGAGGGATCAGCTGTCACTGGTGTTCAGCTTAGTTTTGAGCCTTTGGCCTTTACCCACTGTAATTCCACCAAATTTCTTCAATCATTTAATGATATTATGCAATGTAGTAGGATAAATATGTAAATCCCTTCCAGTCAATGTTTGAAGAACTCTGTTTTGAAACATTTAAATGATTTTTATAATTAATTTGTTAAAACTGGACATCCTTTGCCTCAAGCTGTCTTTGCTTCTCAAAGACACCTTGCTTTTGTATCACTTTATGATTGACATCACCTATTCAAAAATAACATCATTTCACTGTTTTAATCTCATTACGAGCCCTAAATTGTCCCCGTTTAACGTTTTCTGATTTGGTGTTGTAATTATCTTGCCAGTCATGCCAGTCATGAGCAAGTATGCCCCCTAGAGAAGGGAGTATTTTAGGATTTTCTGACGGCCTCTTGTGCAGTGCTGCTGGTGTTCTCTGTTGGTTTTGTTGAGTGCTCCTGTTAACGTCTTAATTCAGGGTAATTTATAAATTACAGCTGAATACTGCAAAACTTCAGTCGCTCCAGTCCGACATGCTCACCTCCAGTAGCAATGAACTCATTTAATGAGCTATCACGGAATATATTTGCTCTGGTGTTGTCTCGCAATTTAAGCAACAACAAAGCACGCGCACACACACACACACCTTGACAACGGTCTTTGAAATAAGTTGCGATAACAATGATATGGGTAACGCGGTGGCCAGGTTGTTTGTGTGTTTGCAGATCTGTGCTGGATCTGCCGTGGTGACCCAAAGTGAAAAAGGGAGAAACCAAAAGAATTTACTGTAATACAAATAATGAATGTTTATGAGTTCAATGGTGCAAATATTTCATGAGGTGAAAGATGGAATGTTCCATTCAATGAGGTGAAGCTGAGTTGAATGGAACATTCCAGCTTTCACTGAGATAAATATTCATTTCATTGAAAGAATGGAAAAGCATTCATTATTTGTTTTATATAACAGCTAAAATTGATGCTTGTCATTTGATATTATATTAATTTATAAACAATAGAAAAGGGACTTACATTTTGGTGTTCC
The DNA here is from genome assembly GCF_902500255.1 of Thalassophryne amazonica. Classification (NCBI taxonomy): domain Eukaryota; kingdom Metazoa; phylum Chordata; class Actinopteri; order Batrachoidiformes; family Batrachoididae; genus Thalassophryne; species Thalassophryne amazonica. Next base: position 24,357,171 of record NC_047120.1, on the reverse strand, counting down.
ACTGCTGCTAAAGTCCAACACAAACTTTAAATAGGAGTTCAAACTTGTTCTCAGTCAACTTGGAAAAGGAACCAGCTAGTCCGCGATACTTCCAAAAAAAGAAAAGACATTGTGTACTTCATCAGTCCAGCGAAAAATTGCGTCAGAAATGAGTCAAGCTTTTCATTCTAACAGCTCTTCATACCTCCAGGCAGCTTAAGGCATAGTGGATTTGTTTTGTGTGTGTGTGTGTGTTAGAAGAATTTCAAATTGTCGTCTGTCAGCAAAACAAACTCCGCCATGTTTAGCTAAACGCCGCCAAACTAGTGTGTGCGTGGTTGGGGTTTGCAGCATGCAATGGTACAAAATGTATAGAACCAAATTTGTATGATAACTGTAACTGGGATGAATAATCCATGTCACGTGACCTACAAACAGTGGTGGGCACAGCAAACCAAAAACTTAGCTTCAATAATCATTAATCCGTTAACTGAAAAGTTATCTTTTATGACGCTAAACCAATAAACTGCAAAAAAATTTATCAGAAGTTACAGATAACCGATAACTGATAAATTTTAGTATTCATTTGGATGCGGCCACATCAGATTACACTGTCGGCTTCTGATAAACCAGTTTCACTTTAAGCCGTGCAGGGGCTGCTGGGTAAATTCAAGGATCACAAACACAAAAAGGATGCATGAAAAATAAATAAATAAATAAATAAAACCCCAAACACTGTCATCACCTTTCAAAAGCAGTAAAGCACAGTATTAGAATTCACAGTTTATCTCAGTATTATATACACCATCATTTATGAACTAAAAGCTTAAACAACCGAAATACGTCCATTAACGCATTGATTGGCAGAGTAAAAGACACGTAGTAAATATAAATTCTTACCTGTTAGTTTCAATGGGATTCATTAAATTCTGAAGAAAAATAATCCACATAAAGCATCCTGATTATCCAAAATTGTGTCTAAATTATGAAGAAAAGTCCCTCTGTAACACAGCTGTGCCATGAGATCTCCTCTCTCCCACCGAGTCTTGGCAATTAAATTATCCCGTCAGTCACAAAGAAATAAAATAAAACAATGTTAAAATTAGTCCGTTTTATTTCTGTGTTGAGCTTACGGTAACACTGTTTCGTCCAAAGTGAACCTGAACCACACTACCCACAATGCTCCCTTCGTCGACCGGCCAATCACGTTTTGCACTTAATGATGACCTCATTAACAAGAGACAGCCAGTCTGCCACAGACACACGACAGGGACTAAAATGTTTGAGTTTAGGGTTTACAAACGTTTTTGACCGTTAAACTTTGCTCCAGCAAAAAAAAATAAAATAAATAAATAAATAAAAAAGTTAGCAGACTGAAAGCTATCAGAACTAAAGTTATTGAAAGATAATTGGTCCGCTGATGGTTTTAAAAGTTACCTGAAAAGCTAATCAGCTAACAAAAACATTAGCTTTGATAATTATTGGTTAGCGGATTTGCTGAACTGTGCCCACCACTGCATACAATAATTAAAATTTTTCAATTTATTTTTATTTATATAGCGCCAAATCACAACAAAGCCGCCTCAAGGCGCTTCACACAAGTAGGAATAACAATAATACCGTATTCATCAGAGGGCCCAGAACTCTTGACGTGAAATTTTGTCTGAAGAGGGGTGGGCCAGTGCATGAGCATGGCCATTATTATGTTAGTAAGAATGCCCAGTTCAATAAAATGTCTGATTTCATCACAAATAAAAAATTTGTCCTTTTTTTGTCTTTTTCTCATTTGATAAATGTGTTCCTTGTAAGTCATTTTAATTTTGTGGGGGAATTGTGGGGAATTAACTAACTGTCTTCAAGCTGGTACTCGATGGGCGAATACGGGTAAGTAAAGTTATAGTATCTTCAAGAATCTGAATTGCTCAGAATATTTGTGCCAGTCATCTTATCTGGCATCTAGCCACCTCACCTTGTAAATGCCCCAGGTCCTGAATGGTTCCCATGCAGATAGACAACCAGTCCATTCCCACCTCTTGAAAACAACCATTTATGTGCCACAGCCAAGTGTAAAGTGGATGTACTCTGGAACCCTCCTCCAGCTGCCGGGGCTCTGAACACTGAGGCACCCATGTGCTGGATCATGCCAGAAAAATGCACCAATTTTAAAAATGTTATAGTTGAATTTCCCTCACAATGCAAGTGATACTTCACATTGGAGTTTCCCTACATCACCACTGTTTTAAAAGGAAGTCATTCTAGCAATATCCATAGATCCTCCAAACAGAAGTAGTACCATTTGTTGCCTTAGGTCACCGGTTAGCGTCTAAATCTCACAACCCTACTGTAGGACAGGAAGCACCAGGACTCTGACTTGGACCTTCATTCTCATTTGTAGCAGAAATGCTGAATCACCTCACAGCGAGGCAACAAGCTGTAGCAAGTATAGTTATTAAGATCTTAAATTGGATTAAATTTGATTGGACCTCATTCAATGGGTCACCAAAATAATTAACAATTTTAAGATTTAATAATGATTTGGATCAAATAGGTAGACCAGAAATGTAAGGAATCTGAATATTAAGATTTATTAATCTTTAATATTGAAAGGTCCTCTTTGGAGGGACCCAGGTAAGTCACGTCACATTAGTGAAGCAATATTTAATTAGAATATTTAATTAACCTTGAATAGGGCACCACCTATAATTTGAAGCTATAGGAACTTTAATTTAAACATTATTAATTAGTCTCAAATCATTAATCAGTTCCAAATATGAAAGTCGTAACTTCTACGATATGATTGACGCTGTTTCCACCTGAACACAATAAAAACCACAGCAGGAATATTTACATTTTATTCACACATATACAAGAAGAGGTTTACTGGCATTTTGAGTATATGAACAGTAATTAAATAGTTTTATTATGGAGGTGAAGGTGTTTGTTCTCAAACGATTTCTGGTGGCTTCCAAAAATTTGTAGAGCTGGATTAAAAGTCTTTGTGAATTTAGAAAAAAGTTACAGTTTGAGAGTGGCGTTATAAATTACAAAAAAAAAAAAAAAAAAAAAGAAAAGGGAGAAAGGCACTTTACTGTAAATTTGCTCTTATTCTGAAAAGTTCCGCTAGGAAGTTATCTTGTAAAATTAGAAACTTGAAAAGTCTTAAAAGTTATCAGGCTGGTAAATTGTTATCAAAAGTTATGAAACAAAGAACCACGTGGTAGCTTTTAGCTGCGTGAGGCTTGTTAGCCACAAAAGAAACTTAAGCGTTTGCAAAAAGAGAAAGAAAAGAAAGAGGGCAGAAGAAGCGCCCAAGCAATAGAGCCACGCTGCTCAGCGTGCTGCTCTCATGGGCACGACATCTGTTTTGGCATTGTGGGATAGCTCGCCCACACATTGAGCTTGCCGGACAACTTTCGCTTGACCCAATTTCCGGTTGTTTGCAAAATGGCGCTACGTGGGGCCTCAGTATCAGTCAGACTTGATGTCATGATGTCACATGAAACTGTGTCAAAATTGATTGTATCTGAGCCATACAAGTGGGCTGAAAAATTTTGAACTGGTTCTCAACTGGAACCAGTTCTGCATCTGCTTTCCTGAGGGGTACTCAGAAAGTCTGTCTGTCCAGTTTCCTTTCATTTTATTTCAAGCCCCAAACCAAATCCCAATCCTTAGCCCACTATTGTGGGCAACTCTTGTCCAAAAATACCTTTTTGTCTGTAACTGAATCATTATCAGGATCTGGATCAAAGTACAACTACTGACGATCAACTGCAGGATCCTGAACACTTTGATCCCAATCTTTCACCTGCGTTTCTGATTGCTAACCTGTGATTTTGTCCATTGAGCATTTTCTCTGATAGCTCACCTTTGATCATGATCTTTGATCCTAATAACTCAATTTGACTCAAAAGGTCAGCAGTTGGTATTAAAGCTCAGTGATCAAAATCAGCGTTAAAGAATCAGGATCTAAATCCAGTGACATGGATCAAAGATAACTTATTAGAATCAAAGTTTTACAATCAAACATCAGGATCAAAGATGCATGACCCCTTCCTGAACGTTGATTCTGATTTTTAAACTGAGTAAGTGCTCTTTTTCTTTTTTTTTCTGTGACCATGACCTTTGATCATTGTCGCAGATGACTTGTTTTTAAAATTCTGATTGATGCCCTTCAATATCCTTTTATCTTAATCATCGATCTCCATCCATGATTGAAGAAATTTCCACTTTCACAGTAAGGAGGTCCTGCTGCCTTTAGATTTAAATACTTTTGTCTTGTGGCACCTGCAAGAAAAGTAGTCAGCTATATAGTTTTAACTCTTGTAGCAACATAAGCAGATCAGTGGAAATGCAGATGATGATAAATAAATAAATAAAGATGTCAGCGTTGTCTGTTTAGTTAAAAAAAAAAATCCATGCACACTTGCAGTAGTGGTGAAGGTGTGCAGGATTTGATCTGAAACTCACTGCTTTGGCTGTGAGCAGCGATATCAGTCACTGCTAACGGCAGCACAGAACGCGTGTGTGTCTGTGTTGTTCTCTGGTACACAGAAGCATCGTCTTTTCTTCATTGCTGCAGCTGCGGCTGATGATCTGCAAAGGCTGACTCATCAGATCTGGTAATGATGGCATTATCAGTGGAGATCTGTCCCTCTGCAGTCCTTATGCTCCTGCTGCTCCTCAGTCCTGATGATGCGGATTCAAGAGGCCTCGAACACAAATGAATATACACATAAAGTTATCGCTCTTTATATCTAAAAGCTGAAAGAAAAAAAAAATCAGATCAGGATCTGTCTCAAAATGAAATTAAGTCTTCTATGACCCAAGAACCATTTGGCAGAGGTAATTATTATAACTGGAAACATATTAAAAGATAATATTGCTATTATACAGTATGGCATATGTTATTGTCTGCCAATGTACAGTGAATATACCAGTGTTTAATCAATTAAAAAATATCAAAGCACAAATATGTGATACAGACCCTGTGCTGACTGTTGCTTTTAAATATGTAATTCAAAATCAGTGTGATCCTGGTTCATTCACTTGTTACTTCCGCCAACAACGTAATAAAATCATCGGCATTTATTCATTTGTCTGTTTGTCTGTTAGCAGGATTACGTCAAAACGGCTGCACGGATTTTGACGAACTTTTCACCACAGATAGGTATTAGGTCATGGAAGACTCCGCTGAATTTTGGAGGTGATGCAGATACGACATCATGATGTAAAACCAAGATCAGTAAGACACTACTTTGTTTCAGCTTGTGAATTAAATATCAGACTGCAACATCTTGATCAGTCGGACCATTCTGGATCAGTATGCAATTCTTGCATTGTATTGCGGAATTCGGATCCAGGTAAAGTCCAGGTCACGATGTGAATCACATATCTTTCATTGCGAGTTCTCCTCAACCCTTGGCAGATGTCAGAAATGTCAGATAACTCTTGTTTATTTTGTTTCAGCACCAAATCAAGTGGAGCATTTTGAAGCATTTGTTTGAATCAGTTGTTGACTGATACCGAGGCTCCACGTAGCATAGCTTGTGATGTCTTTCATTTGATACGGACTCTGAACAATGTTTGAAACAGGATTTTAAATAATCAAGAGCAAGTTTTGAGTTAGCTGTCATTCGTTTCTCGAGCTGATTAGAACTTCTGGAACCACCCCCAGCCACACGTGCTATCTATTGTTTAATTCCGGTTTTAGGTTGGGGTTCTGTTTTAACTAAATCATCATTCTGTTGTTGATGAAGTGTTCATTCCTGTTGTAAGCAGAAGAATGAACCCCTCATTGTCAATTTATTTGTAGGTTCTTAAGCCCCATTTACACATAGATGGTTTAGTCGGCGGGTAGTACGTAGACCTAGTAGTACGAAGTTCGCAGTAGTTCCGGCTGTTTTCGCGGTGGAAAGGGGTGGAGCACTTTGCTGGCGTTTTGACCGCAGTACTATCTGCAAATAGGTGGATAAAACGCCGCTAAATCCGCCAAATAAAGCGATGTTTTGACGCCGTAGCATCCGGCACACATCAGGCAACGGGGGTTAATACCCAGTTCTATCCCTTACAATCGCAGGTTAAGACGCGGGTGAGAACGGCGGTGTTCTGCTGACGCCAATAAAGCCCTGTATACCGCTGGTTAATACCCAGGTTTTTACCCAGGTAAACAGGGTAAATCCTGCGTTACTCCAGGATCATATTTTTTTTTATTATTATTATTATCTGTTTCTTCTTCTTCTTCTGTTTCTTCTTTTTATACTTTTTACCGCTGGTTAACGCCCAGGTTTGTACCCAGGCAAACAGGGTAAATCCTGCGTTACTCCAGGATCATATTTTTTTTATTATTATGTTTCTTCTTCTTCTGTTTCTTCTTCTTCTTCTGTTTCTTCTTTTTATACTTTTTACCGCTGGTTAACGCCCAGGTTTTTACCCAGGCAAACAGGGTAAATCCTGCGTTACTCCAGGATCATATTTTTTTTTATTATTATTATTATCTGTTTCTTCTTCTTCTTCTTCTGTTTCTTCTTTTTATACTTTTACTTTTTATACTGGAACGCCGTTTTAACCGGGAGGTGGCGTATAGAACGGCGTACTGTCCGCTAGCGCTGCCGTTTTGACCGCCTCTGTCGCTGTTGTATACACCGTTGATTATGGATACAACGCCGGCCGCCGAATAACAGCTGTGTAAACTGCGGCACTACAGGAAGAGAAAGGATGAAACAACGATTAAAAAGTATCAAACGCCGTTGTTTACGTTGTCTCCATCGTCACACAAATTCTCCGGTCTTCTCCGGTAGCGCTCCCGGAATTATTCAACATGTTGAATAATTTTTTCAACGATTCCCGGTAAAACCGGAACTAAATCACGCCCCCTAGCGCCGGCATTAACAACGGCGTGTGATCCCTAAGACTGCCCAGAGGAGCCAAAAAACTCTTCCGGGACGCTTACGGGAGCTCTGTGTAAACGGGGCTTTAGTGAGGCGCATAGCTGCGAAACGGGAAAAATGATTAAGTTTACATTTAGTGAAGTTAACGTGCATTTATCTGCACGTTAACTGCATTTTAACATGTTTATCTATGGGTCCTCTCTGTGCCACTGGACATATGACATTGATGACTAGATGACTAGAAGCAGTTTGCTTTGACGTTTTTAGCTTGCACCATAGGCTTAAATTGTACAGTGCTTTAGCCTGTGGTGATTATCATTTTATATTAGATTAGATTAGATAGAACTTTACTGATGTCTTGGGAAGACTCAAGAGGTTCCAGCAGCATTGTATAGCAGCACACAGGGTAAGAAGCACACAGAGTATCAAAAGTGAAAGTAAAAACAATTTGCAAATATAAGTATAAATTTGAGAAATACTGCTTGTTACTGGTTTACTGGTTACTAGTGTTCCTCTCCTTCTCGTCCTCTGTCTTCCCGTCACTCTGCGTTGTCCTCAGTGGAAAGTTGGACCCCAAAATATCAAAAAATCCTCGAGTTCTCCTTTACTCAAATTGAAGTCCATTTATGTAATTCCACATTGTGACATTGAATGACACGGTGGAATTCATACTTCGCTCAGCGTTCAACAGCGGTTGAGAGTTCAGTTTAGAGGATTTGTCACCTTGAACAGTCTGGAGCCTTTGTGAGTCAGTGTCTTCGCCATCGCCGTACTCTCACTGTCCTTCACGTACTTTTCATAGTTGTCACACACTGTCAGGTGAAGACACACTCAGAGTTGTGCTGGTGCTCAGTGGTCTCTGTTCTATCGACCTGTTCAAAGGGTGAAGGATGGGGTCACCATAGCGCCGCCTGCTGACTGACCCCGTCACTGTCTGTCTTCAGTTGGGTGTGATGGCGGTAAATAAAGGCGTCCAGCTTCACGTCCTTCAGCGACACGTCAGTCACAGATCAGTGGACTGACAAAGGCGTTGTTCAGAGTGACACATGATGAGCTCATTTCTCAGTATGTGCAGGTTGCGTGATGTGTATCATGTGGTCAGTGACAGCCGCCCTGATGCAGCCTAATTGTTATCTTGTCTGATGAGTAATGTCACACGTTCTGCAGAGACGAGATGCCACTGATATATTGTATACCTAAATACAAAAGGAGCAGCCCACTCACCCCCCCCCACCACCCCCCTTCACAGTGAGAAATGAATCAAAGTGGAACACAAGCTGCTAAAAGTCATGTTTTACTCATTAGTCACCATAGAAATATGTGATTTTTCCTGTTTTCCATTTGTTCAACACTGATTGTATTTCTTTTTTAATTATAGAAATAGCTAACTCAATGTTTTAAAGTTCTTGTTGAACAAAATGTTTAAGTTTGTGTGTGTGTGTGTCTATATATATATATATATATATATTATAAGTATTTGAACCCTCTGCGATTTTGCAAGTTCTCCCACTTAGAAATCATGGAGGGGTCTGAAATTTTCATCTTAGGTGCATGTCCACTGTGAGAGACATAATCTAAAAAAAAAAATAAAAAAAAATCCAGAAATCACTGTATGATTTTTTTTTTTTTAACAATTTATTTGTATGTTACTGCTGCAAATAAGTATTTGAACCCCTACCAACCAGCAAGAATTCTGGCTCACACAGACCTGTTAATTTTTCTTTAAGAAGCCCTCCTATTCTACACTTTTTACCTGTATTAATTGCACCTGTTTGAACTTGTTACCTGTATAAAAGACACCTGTTCACACACTCAATCAATCACACTCCAACTTGTCCACCATAGCCAAGACCAAAGAGCTGTCTAAGGACACCAGGGACAAAACTGTAGACCTGCACAAGGCTGGGATGGACTACAGGACAACAGGCAAGCAGCTTGGTAGAAGACAACAACTGTTATGATTATTTATTAGAAAGTGGAAGAAACACAAGATGACTGTCAATCTCCCTCGGTCTGGGATTCCATGCAAGATCTCACTTTGTGGGGTAAGGATGATGCTGAGAAAGCTCAGAACTACACAAGAGAACCTGGTCAATGACCTGAAGAGAGCTGGGACCACAGTCACAAAGATTACATTAGTAACACATGATACTGTCATGGTTTAAAATCCTGCAGGGCAGCAAGGTCCCCCTGCTCAAGCCAGCACATGTCCAGGCCCGTTTGAAGTTCACCAGTGACCTTCTGGATGATCCAGAGGAGGCATGGGAGAAGGTCATGTGATCAGATAAGACCAGAATAGAGCTTTTTGGAATCAACTCCACTTACCATGTTTACAGGATGAGAACAACCCCAAGAAAACCATCCCAACCATGAAGCATGGGGGTGGAAACATCATACTCCAGGGGTGCTCTTCTGCAAAGGGGACAGGACGACTGCACCGTATTGAAAGGAGGATGGATGGGGTCATGTTATGCGAAATTTTTGCAAACAACCTCCTTCCCTCAGTATGAACATTGAAGATGGGCCATGGCTGGGTCTTCCAGCATGACAATGACCCCAAACACACAGCCAGGGCAACTAAGGAGGGGCTCCGTAAGAAGCACTTCAAGGTCCTGGAGTGGCCTGGCCAGTCTCCAGACCTGAACTCAATAGAAAATCTTTGGGGGGAGCTGAAACTGCAAACCTGAAAGATCTAGAGAAGATCTGTATGGAGGAGTAGACCAAAATCCCTGCTGCAGTGTATGAAAACCTGATGAAAATCTACAGGAAATGTACAGGAAATGTTTGACCTCTGTAATTGCAAACAAAGGCTACTGTACCAAATATTAACATTGATTTTCACAGGTGTTCAAATACTTATTTGTAGCAGTAACATACAAATAAATTATTTTAAAAAATCATACATTATGATTTCCAGATGTTTTTTTTAGATTATGTCTCTCACAGTGGACATGCACCTAAGATGAAAATTTCAGACCCCTCCATGATTTCTAAGTGGGAGAACTTGCAAAATCGCAGGGTGTTCAAATACTTATTTTCCTCACTGTGTATATGTATATATATATATATATATACACACGAGGTCTATTAGAAAAGTGTCCGACCTTATTATTTTTTTCAAAAACCATATGGATTTGATATAAGCGACAGATACATTTTTCTAATGGTTTCCAGCTGCCAGTCTCTAACAGTTTCTGAAAAAATTCTGATGGAAAA